>NW_011888900.1:2089995-2115959 GCF_000151845.1 Pteropus vampyrus
CTGGGTCTGACTGAAGCTCTAGCTCCATCTAAAGAGCCTCCACCAGCTTCTGCTTTATGAACTTGAGCTCCTTCTTATGTTGGGCAATTTCAGCCTGCAAAGCAGCAGGCCACTTAGCCTAGGAAGCTTGTCACCCAGACTTGTGTCCTAAGCCTTAACTACCGTGCATCACAAGGCAGTCCTTGAAAGAGATGCGTTGTTCCTGAGTTCTGTCCCTGTCACAGGAAGAACAGGTAGCAACAATCTCTAGACAAGACACCATTATGAACATCCCAGAATGCAGGGGTGAGGCCGAAGCACTCCCTGGACCACAGAGACTGTGGAGGGCAGCACTTAGAGGTGCGGAGGGGGCATACTCTACGTGCACTACTCGTCCTTAAGGCTGGCACATCGCCCCATCGGGAGGACCTTCCCAGCTTACAGGTTCTCCAGTGGAAAAAGAGAAGCCAAGGTGTGTTTTCAGCTCCCCCCGGCATAGTGGGATGCTTCCCTTCAGGCCTCGTTGGGTCGTGCCTCGTGGAGCTCACTGGACAACCTGTGGGACTCCACAACTGGGGACCAGATGGACAGAGAGCAAAGTAACCAGTGCTTAGGGTTTAGTAGCCCGCACTCCTGCCTACAGCGGTCCCTGAGGAGGGCTGCCAGCCAGTGGCTCTGCCCAGCAGCTCAGCCAAACTGATCCACAGAGGTCAATAACAGTAGGGAAGCTGGAAAATTCACAAATACATGGAAATTAAATAGCACTCTTCTGAGGTAACGATTGATGAAATAAGAAGTCCAAAGGTATAACATAGATCGTGAGATGAATGAAAATGGAACACAACGTATAAAAATTTATGGGAAGCACCAAAAGCAGTTCTAAAAGAAAAGGTTATAGCTATAAATGCCTGCATTAAGAAAAAACAAGAATCTCAAATAAACAACCTAACAACCATACATCTTCAGGAACTAGAAAAAGAAGAATAAATTAAGCCCAGATTTAACAGAAGGAAGCAAAAAATAAAAATTATTGTAGAAATAATGAAATAGAAAACAGTAAAACAACAGAAAAGACTGACAAAATTGAGTTTATTCTTTAAAAAGATAAACGACACTGAAAAACTTTTAGCTGATCTTACCAAGGGAAACAAGAACTCAAATGAATAAAAGCAGAAGTGAAAGAGTAGAAATTGATAACAGAATTACAAAGCATTATAAGAGACTGCTGTGAACAATGATATGCCTACAGATTGCACAATCTAGAGAAAAATAGATGTATTTCTAGAAACATACAACCTACTAAGACTGAACCATACAGAAATATGAAATCTGAATAGACCAATAATGAGTAGGAAGATTGAATCAGTAATCAAAATCTTATCAAACAAAGAAAAGCTCAGGAGCAGGTGAGCTTTGGGTGAATTCTACCAAACATTAAAAGAAAAATGAATACTGATCCTTCTCAAACTCTTCCAAAAAAACAGAAGAAAAAAAGAAGACTCCCAAACTCATTTTCCAAAACCAGTGTCACCCTGATACTCACGTTAATCTTCTATTTTGCCAACCAAGTGTCTCTGTTAGAATTTTTGGACACCTCAACCTCTAACAACAATGCACATACACTTCCAATTCGATCTCCAGATTTTTTTAAAGGAGCCTACTACCAAAGAGGTTTCCTTTTTTTTGAAATAACATCACTGGGTTTTGAAAAGTACAAGACTTCAGTTTCTCTACGTTTTTGTCTGGGTTTCTACAGAGCATATCCAATGGTCAAAACCATTTTTTTCCCCTCTCAATTTTGTTTTTATTGCTTTAGTCATTACTCTCACCTTGCTGCCATCTACAAATATTAGAGCCATGCGCTTTGTAGGTCTTCCCCCTGGTTGTTAAATTTTTAATAAGACGGCTAAGAGTCAACACACTATAGCAGGACTTTGATAAAGACAGCCCCGCTTTATAATTTGATATTTATTAACCTTCTTTAGGCCCCTAGCTACAATACCAATTGATCTTTATGTGAAACACTATTCATCATCCTTTGGCTATTTTTCCTTATCTTTAATATGGGGGTACATTTTGTAGCAGTTTCTCAAAGCATCTGTGATAAGGGACAGCTTTGCTTTTTCATTGCCAATCGTCAACGAAATATGCTTTTGTAAAATACAATGAAAAATAACATGTAAAAAATTGTCAGAAAAATGAACTATAAATGAGACATGAAACTAGATTCATATTATTAGACTCAAGAGATATAAAATTACATTCTAATAACCATATTAAACATAATAGAAACAAGGGTTGTAAAAACCATATATTTTATTCATTGAAATTGTGCATATGGATAATTAGTATAAAAATATTACAATTGAACTTTTTTTGCTGTTCTCCAACTTGACTGAAACACAGGTTATGAGTGAAGCACCAATGTCCATACTAAACTCCTAAACGCACATTTTGAATGAATTCTGTGTATGTCAATAATGTTTTTAATGTGGCAGATGAACTTGCATTTTGCTTGTTGATTTATCTAATTTAGATTAGATAAATGGCAATGCCATTCATAGAGGTTAATGTGTATTTTGGCCTCAGCCTTTGATTTCATAGTACTCATAGCAGAAAAGCCAGTTTCAGAGAGGTATGCTGTCTGGTCTGAAAGAAAAGAATTTGAAGTCAATCAGTAACACTGAAGAACTCACATTAATCTAAGATAAAGCAGGAGATTTTGTATCTTTAAAATTTATCTTCAATCCTTCATCAGTAGTGAGTGCCAACCATTAATCTTATAACTTTAATTAAAGTTATACTTTAATAAAATAAAGGGATTTCCTGTTTGTCTGGTATGGATCTTGAATGGAAAAATAAAATTCAAAATATTCTATTAAAGTTGTTTGGAGATATTGCAAAGTCAAGACTCATTAAAATGTGAGTGTGTGTGTGTATGTGTATATGTGTGTATGTGTGTGTGTGTAAGTTTCTTTCAGGCATGGAAATATTAAGATGATTTTAAAAATTCAAACATTTGGTCCAGGGTAAACTGTATTTAGTGCCCTGATCAGTTGGCGATGCTGAATGGGAGATTCAAAAGGAAAATTAGCATTTCTTACTATATTACATTATCAAATTGGAAAATGTGACTATCTGCTAGGAAATATTATTCCAGTATTTTATATACAGACATTCGAGGTTGAATCTCACACAAACATCATTAATTTCCTCAGTCTGTCTCTGCTCTTTAAAGAGATAATCTCCAGGGCGCTAGCTGTCACAGCGCTGAGTCACTAATGTATTTTGACTTCACGCTAGAAGAAATTGCTTCACATCTGGTATTAAAAAGTGTTCATGTTTCTTGCTTCTTTTGACAGTTGTTGGCAGAGTTTGTAAATCATGATGTTTATTTAAACATTTTTTAAAAGATGTGCCCAAATTGCTTTTAGTTTCATGTAGTTCGGACATAAAATCATTTCATGCAGAAACTCAGAGAATTTATGAGTTATACAGATTGTCCATCTATAACTTGTTGCCACTTGCATTTACATCTTCTAATATATTATGGGCGATGAGGCTTATCATTGCGGAAATCTTAATAAAATTATACTTAAAATGATAGAAAATTTCTGCTCATGAATGACTTTTAATTCTAGGCAATATTCATTAAGCATCCAAGCAGGACTGTACTGCCTCTTCTGTGCTTTCATGAGATTTGACTCTGTGTGTGTGTGTGTGTGTGTGTGTTTACTGCTGCTGTAACAAATTACCATAACCTTGGTGGCTTAAAATAAAATGTATTCTCTTTTAATTATAGAAGTCAGAAGACTGACATCGGTCTCACTGGGCTAAAATCAAGGTGGTGTAGGTCTATGTCTCTTCTTGGAGTCTTTAGGGGAAAAATTTGTTTCCTTGCATTTTCAAGCATCTGGAGGCCACCCATATTCTCTGGCTCATATCCACATTTCTTCATCCTCAGAGTTGGACCCTGTCCTTCTCACACTGCCATCTCTAATTCCCCCTCATCTGTCAGCCTCTTCTACTTTTAAGGATTCTTTTGATTACATTGGGCCCACCCAAACAAGGCAGAATAATCCCTCTATCTCAAAATCAGCTAATTAGCAACATTCGTTCTATCTGAAATCTTAGTTCTTCTTTGCCAGGTAGCTTAACATAGTGGGAATCATCCTGCCTATCATCATACATTTCATCTTGTATCTAAGACCATTGCATAATTATTGTCATTGCTGATGAAATATTAGATTCTTGAGAATAAGGGGCTCTTCCATCATTTCGTTCTGGTAGGTAGGACAATTTGTAGCTTAGTAAATTCCACATCACAATTCTGTATTTTATACACGTGCATATATCTGACATACATACATATGGACATGCGTTTATAGTGAAAATTCTGAGGTTTAATCTACACGGAGGCAACTTTATTTGAGGAGGAAAATACATTGCATGTCTACTGCCCTGCTTAAGTCCTGATTCTACTGAGAGCACAGGGGAGGGGTGGTGGTGTGAGAACATAGAGGAAGAGGCAGCTAGAGACTGAAATGGAAGCTTTATTAGTGAGAAGGACTAGGTTGGAGGAGTGTGTCAAAAATTGGCTCCTTAATACTTATGACCAGATGCAGGCCATTTCCTGTCCAGTCCCAGGGGGTGCTGGAAACCCCTCCCTTAGAGCACTCTTGGCAAAGGGGAATGGGTTAGAGTATTGACTCTTGGGGACACTAAGTGTGGGCTGCGGGCCAGCTCCCCTCTCGGATTCTTGGGGGTAACGCCAGCTCTGTGGGGAGAAGTCAGACTACAGCAAGTGACCAGCACACAGTGAGTTGTTGCCATGGAAACCAACACGGTGGGCTGGGAGCATCCTCGTCTGCCACCCAACACACTGGTCATTTCCATAGAAATACAAATCAACCAATTCACTCAAAATGTTGAAACCAGTTGTGGATAAAGACAAACTCGCATTTATGTTGAATTATAAATACAAATTTTTAGAACTCTATTGAAGCCAGTTATAAAATTTGGTCAATAATAGATAATTTTTGAACTATCTTGAAATACGTGAGGAAATAGGCAGAACATACACCAGTAAATCGAGCTGTAAGAAGTAACTTTCCAAAGACTCTGTTCTACCACTTGTTCAAATAGCTTTTAGTTTCAAATTACTTATTTTGATAAAAGATGCTTTACATATTTTTTGGAATAAATAGAAAGTTTATTTGTCATCTATGTAAAATAATGAGAAACACTTTAAAATTATCCAAATATTTAAAAATATGTTAGTAATACTTGTTTTCCTTTACACCAGAATCTATAAATTATGAAATATGTCCCCGATAAAATCTGTCATCTGTGTATGAAGTCTCTGTTAGGGGCTCTCTCTCTCTTCCGGCATGGCGGGCCCTCTGAGATTAGAGATGGGGCTGTGCAAACCATCCTAAAACGTTTTGCCAAGCGCGTCTCAGGGACTGAGTGAAGGGTCGTTGGGGAAGAGAATAAATAAACCTTCCCAGCAAGAAAAGCAGGGGCTCATCCCCATCTGGCTGAAGCCAGACTTCCCAAGTTCACGTCCTGCCTCTCCAGTGCGTGGCTATGGGCCAGTTACTTGGTATCTCTGTACTTCTGCTTCCTCAAGATGCAAAAGGTTTCTAATAATAGAGCCACAAGGTTACTGTAAAGGTCGGTTTTGATCAACATGCAAGCCCCTGAGAACAGCAGCTGGTATGTTTGAAGCTATTATTATCTGTGTTCATAGTAAAAGAGATAGAGGCTCAGAGATTTGTTGCATGTCACATAACTGGAAAGACAGAGGAATTGAGCCCAGTGCTCTGATTCTTAACTCTGGCTTTATGTTTAAGATGCCAGAACTATCATCAAGATATATGTTCCTAGGATTTAAACATTCCGCTTGTGAAGCTACTTGTTCGGGCTTGTATGAGGATGTTCCTATAATGAAACGTTCTTATGATATCCAACTTTCTGGGGTTACTCATTTTTTTTTTTTATCACAAATATGTAATTTGACTATTGATGCCATAGAAGATCTACGATCCCCGTGACCTCCCAGAATTTCTGATTATTTTCTCAGGGCTCTCATAGGATTCCACTGGGATTTTTTATCAATTTTTGGTTTTGATTTGTCACTTCTCCTGCTTTCTCTTGATACAAGTTGCTAATCTTATCTGCACATCCTCAGCCTGATATTTCCTGCTTCATTTGTCCTAAACTTGGACATAATCTTCTCTCAATTCTCTGATGTACCATTAATAAAAGATCAGGATATGATATAATCTTTTCATAACTTTGGGGGCATATTTCAGGGGGAATTATGGCATGGTGCAGGTAATCGTAACATGTAATATTGGATTCTTTAGCTGGCCTCCAGCCTTCTACCTCCTCACACAGAAAACTTCCCAGCTCCTTTCTCCCTCACGTGCCAGAAAGATCAAAGCCCCAGTCTCTCCTGCATGCTGCCAGAATAGAAGGCAAAATCAGCTAAGTTCAGAACTTCCACTTCACATTGCCGGTCAGAAAATCATTTTTAATGTCATTTTATATGAATTAATTTAATTAAATCAGGTATTGGGGGCCCTAAACATAATCATGTTAGACACAGCCTGCATCCCACTGGGAACTAACTTTGAAATTTTCTATTATTTTTACTGTTCATGGATTTTTGTAGATACTGACCATTTATCTATTCAGTTACGGAATAGCATGAAACAATTTTAATATAAAACAGTCAAATCTCGATAGTGTGATAGGAAAGAAATGAAAAGAAACCAATATTTATCCAGTGGGGTTTTCAGCAGTGTGATTTGTCTCTGAAAAACTTTATGTACAGAAAAGACGATCTGCAGTTATTTGAGAGATAAATTACTATTGTTTGATTAAAGCGACATATCATAAAAAATGCTTCGGCTTAGCTTTAAATTCAACTCAAAATCTCATTCTACTCATTTCATTTCAAACTTAGTAATGATATTCTTTCAGATACTTTACATTGCATTTTCAGATGTAATATTTTTATTCAATTTTGCTTTCAAATATTTAAATATTGACACAGAAAGCAAAACTTTCCAAAACTTAAACAGATCTTGTACATCTAATAAATAAAACAATTTAAGCACAGCGAGCCAGGAGTTCTTCTAACCACGTCAGTATTCTTTAAAACGTAGTTGAGATGCTCTGATACCGTTTAGCTTGCTGTAGCAAGTTGGGATGAGTTACCCAACCAGATATTTTAAAAATAAAATCCCAAGACCAACCTTTCAGAATCTCTAGGATGATAATTTTATTAAACATTACAGGCTTTTCAATGCCAAATGTATGCACGTTGTTCCAATGATTAAAAATTATATTCCTAATTTTGCCATTAAATAATAAAATTCATTGTATTTGTTTATTTTTATCTTCTTTATATTTAATTATTCATCTTTCCAGGATTAAGGACCTATCCAGGAAATCATTTTATCATCTCTAGAAAGGTGAATACAGTCATCTGCCCCAAAACTGAGGCTAGAATGTTGAACCTGAGAGCAGTTTATGTCCAGAGTGATTTGACTTCTAACATTGATGGACAAATTGAGCTATCTAATAAGCACTTGTAAACAGAAGACCATAAATTATAGCTATATGTTTATAAAGTATGTAAAATACACTATAATTCCATAATTGCTTCTACCATAAACCACCTTATTTTTTTCCCTAATTCTTTTTTTCTGTATGAGTTGGAGAAATTCTATACCTTTCTGACACCACACACCACACATACACACACACACATGCGTGCACATGCACACACACATTGCAGCTAAATTGCTTCCTTCATCTCTTTATTATAATTGCATTGATTTTTATATTAATAAAATATTATTTAGGTCTAGCTCGAATAATTCTCATAGATATTTTCATGGAACCTAAATGGTTCTGCATGCTTTCATTCTTTTTCTGCTTCTTGTAGGCCATAGCACTCAAGTCATGCTTATGGTGCATGTATGTGTATGGTATTTTACGTATATTGTGATTTAAGCTTCCTAAATTTAATAAGGTATTTACTGTTATTCTGTTCTCAAAAATTAGGAAAGTGCTTCAGAAAATGTAAACAACATACATCATGTCATCGAACCAATGCGTGACAGGCAGGGACAGAGGCCCAAGTCCGTCTGGTAGGAGGCCGAGAGTCTATCCATCACACCGTGGGCCTCGGTTCTTTTAATAACCATCATTGAAATATTTATGGAGATGCTATATACTAGGCACAGATTTTCAAGAAGACACAAAAGTTCCCTCTCATGGGAGGCTACGTAGATGAAGTGGGAGTTGTAATCCTATAATGTCTCCAAGTGCAGAAAGAAGGGCTGTGGCTAACAGGAAGTGGGGGAGCGAAGGGGTGTGATATACATCGGTGTGGGAGGTACCTGAGTGGCACCGTGCAGGGAAGAGAGCTGGCTCTGAGGAGAGGGACAACCAAAGGTTTTAATGCTTGGCTTGTTTACTTGTACTGTGTGACTTGGGACACGTTACTTAACCATTTTGGGCCGTTGTTTCCTCATCTGTAAAATGAGAACACTAATATCTACTATGCAGCGTTAGTCTACATCGACTGATACAAAGGGCACATTAAAAGTGTGTGTGTTTCCACGTGCTTGAAAATGTGATCTATTACAATACGCTTTAAGAAACTCTTCCTATAAATTATCTATCTTTTTCAATATATGCATTTACTTTTTTTCTGTGCAGTTTAATAAAGCAATTGCTATTATCTCTATTTTTTAAACATAATTTTGCCAATACTACATCTCTTAGAAAAATGACAGTTTCGCTGTACACATATTTGGGGACATTATGAAGCAAGATCACTCTAATTTTCTTAGAAAGTAAAAATATTAAAAAATGTTAAATTAAACTTAATTAATATTATCAGTTTCAAATACAGAGTACCTATCTCTTTTTCAGACCATCTTTATTCAAGGACCAAGTCATTTAGCAATAGCCAACATACCAATCCTCTCTCTCTCTCTTCTCTATAACTGTTCTTTTTAAACATCCTCCCCCTTTTCAGTGTCTAAAAGTTTAGTGTAGGGAGGATTTTAATTCTCAATCAAACCCACATTCAAAGACCATGATATATTCATATTTTCTTTTTTAATGTGCGTTGATTTCTTTCTTTCTCTTCAAGGCAAGTCTTACAAGCATGGCAATTTTCGTCTGGGATAATGACGGCCATGTAGCAGGAAAGTTTCGACTGACACACAGAAAATAACTTCTTTTATAAAATTATATTTGCGTAAAAGTGCTTTAGAGGAACCTATGGTTGACTTCTCTCACCTTGATTCACTCATTAGTAGTGATTTCCTTTGGTCTTCCAAATTTCCTTTGCTCTGGTACCACACAAGAGCAAAATCAAGCCACACAGAGAGCTTGCCAGGAAGTGCTCCCTCATCCCGCCTCTTCCATTCAATGTCTGTTTTCCTCTGCTTTTTAGAGACCGTTTGAAGAGAAAAGTGGGAACCACAGCAGTAATTTGCCATTAAATAATAAAATTCATTGTAGTTTCTGAACTAGGTGAAGCGGTTCTGATGTTTGATAAAGATTATCAAAAATTAGGAGAGTGCTTCAGAAAATGTAAACAACGTACATCATGTCCTACAATTCAAGCCAACTCAACTCTGACACTATCTAGCCAGAGATACGTGAGATCTCGCAGGTTAACACTCAAGTCCACAGGACTGCCCTCCCCTCACTTTGAATGCCAACGACAAGTAGTAGATCCCCAAGTTACCCACAACTGCTTTCTGACTTGGCTACAAATTGGAGGACCCCATGACCTCGTCGCCTTTTGAATACGATTAATTTGTGTGAGTAAAATGACTTGGTTTTGGACCAATAAATGTGGAGAGATAATAGCATGTATAATCCTTGTGCACGCGCTCGCTTTCTCTCTCTCTCTCTCTCTCTCTCTCTCTCTCTCTCATAACTCATAACTGGAAGTGAAGGACTTCAAGATGGCAATGCCACAGAATGAAAGGTCACCGAATCTCCATCACGGGGGGAGAGGCACAGGCCTGCATCTGCCTGTGACAGAGTCTAGAAAAGCCACTGATCTGAGTGGTGTTTGTTCCAGCAGCTGATGTCACTTATGTTGTTTAATATAATAGATATGTTCTTATGTTTAGTTTCTCCCAGAAGTCCAGGTAACTGGATAACGGCTTGTTGTTTAGGGATTATTACCAGCAAAATGATGGAGAAGAACTATCTGCTGATGTGATGAAAATTGAATACAGCTTTTTATGGTATAATTAATGACTTTATAAGGACTCCTCAGGAGGTTACAATTTAACAAGTAGGCAAGCAGGCCTCTTAAATAACTCGGTAACAGTCAAGATTAAACAGATTTTATTTTTAAATTATAGAAGGAAGTAAAAATCTCTTTTTATGAACACTACACACAATATACCAGAGCGTCAGGTACTTGCAAATAGATTTAACAACACTTGATTATGTCTGACATAATCAAGAAGTAACTATGATTTGAAGGCTGTTCATCAAATAAAAAGTCAGTCCATCATCAGAGGTAGTTTATTTCTGATTGAAGCTGAATTCTTCCACGGCAATCAACTAAAGGGCTTATATAGAAGTCATACCTGAGCTTTTCAGGTCGTTTGCTTGTTTGACTTTCTTGAATTTTGTTAACAGGGTGAGTGTCCTTCTCTCTCTTTTACCACTTGAAAATCCAAAGAGAAGATGAGAAAAAGATCACCTCGCTTAATATTGAGGAATTTATAAAACAGCAGGTGAAAGTTAATTCTCAAAGGTCTCCTAAGAGAGCAAACACAATGGTTCTGTCTTGATACACAGCTTATTGATGAAATAAGTTTGTCTAAAGTTGACTTTAATTTTTAATTAGCCAATCAGGTTCTGTTGACCTAAACTGTCTATTAAATCAAGTGCATTAGGAAAACTATTGCAAATCCTAACGAGATTCCCTCATTATTCTCCAGGTCCAGGAGTAACTGCAATCTTCTGCATGGAACATTCCTGATGCCTAATATTCTTTAAGCTAAGCTGTCTGCTCTTCCCTCTTCCCATGTACAAACGGTACATGCCTTCTCAGCATGTAATCCATATGATCTATGCCTGCTTCTCAGCCAAAGATGTCTCCATTTATTCCTGAAACCTGGAATATAGAAAGAAGTAAATTTATTTGTTCCATTTATTTGCAGCCCAAATAAGAGTTTGGATCTTTCATAGTCCCGTGATGACACTGGATCATATTCAAATAAAATATAGAAAGAAAAGCAATTATGTATATTGGTAATGTTGGTAGCTACATACACATACACACACACTCATATATATATATATCTTATCATATATATAGCTACCAACATACTTATATATATAGCTACCAACATTTATATTCTCTCCATCTATCATGTTCAAAAAATAAATTTTTGTTACACATATTTTAAACCATAAAATAGTGAATATATGTAGCTACTGTCTAAAATTTAAAAAAAATGGAATGTTGCAGTATGTTAAAAGCCGCATTTACTCTACCATTCCAATGACCACTAGAGATATACCATTATCTTGACTTGTGTTACATTTTCCCATTTATTATTTATTTTTGCATTTTGCCAATTATGCATGTGTGCTTATTAATAATGGGAAATATATTACTTCCTATTTCAGATCATTTGGAAGACTAAATGACTTTTATGATGCACTTAAAGTTAGATTCTGCCTGTAGAAGCCTGTAAGAGTATTATTTGTGGTTTTGTTGTTGTTGGTATTGTTATTACCATGATTTAACACATCTTTCTGTGTGCTCTGCAGTTCTCTAGGGCATATACGTAGGCGTGTAGTATCTAGATAGTAGGACATTGACATATATGCAACTATACGAACTAATACAAAGCTATTTACCCAAAGTGCATGAAGCAATTTATATTCTCACCAGCAAGAAATAAGAGTATGCCTCGTTCTATTTTTTCACCATACATGATATGGCCAGACATTTTTTTGCCAAGCTGGAGGGTATTAAAGGGTATTTCATTATGTGTTTAATTTGGACTTTCCTGATGAGCTGTTTAATTATCTTTTCTTTTATACTTTCATTGGTTGTTTGGATTTACTCTTTTGTTAAGAATCTCTTTAAATTCTGGGACAATTTTGTTGTTGGTCATGTGATTATCGAATATGATAATTCTTTATATATTTTGTGTACAAATCTTTGGTCAATTTAAGGGTTACAGATAACTTATCTGAGCTTTTGTCTAGTGTCTTTGTACTCTTTACGGTGACATTTTATGAATTTTTAAATTTTGGTGCAATTGAATTTACCGTTGTTTTTTGCACTTTTTGTGTTTTGTGTAAAAATGTTATTAACCTATTCTCTGATACTGACTTTGAAAAGTTTTACAGTTTTATTTTCATTTTTAGATCTCAATCACCGATGGACTTTAGTGTGTGATGTAAGGGAGGAATTCAATTTCAGAGCCCCTACTTCATATGGCAGTTCTGGGGATTACATGAATTAGCACATCAAACCCCTTAGAGGGATGTGTGTCCAATGTACGACTCAGTACTTGTTACGTATTATAATAACTATTGACTTCTATTGAATCCTGCTTTCCTGGGCCCTTTTGTCTTCCAAATTGGTAGAATACTGGCCTCCGATATCCTTTCCCGTTCTCTCTGGTTTGCGCCAGCTTTTTAAGGCTGCCCCCTACACCTGTGCTGCTGACCTAGGAGCTAAGTTCTGCCTGGGGTCAGGACACAGAAATCACAAGAAAGTAAGCCTGGAGGCCAAGTTAGAAATATGATAGTAAAATGGCTTGAAGACTTGATGTCATGAGAAGTATCAAATGAAACAGTGAATTCTTAATTGATTTCAATTAAATTTCCTTTCCCAGTTTTCACATTTACACGTTTCTGTCCAGGGCAGTAATGACTTATCTTTATAAAGCGCTTTAGTTTTTCTCTCATGCACAGCCCTTTATGATGATTAAAAAAACTCTACATATATGTTAACTACATAGAACATATACTTTAAAAGTATATCCCATTTTACACAACAGTTATATATTATACTATGATTTGGTAAAGTCATATTGAAATGTATTTTTCTATAAAGACTTTTTATTAGCGCAGTTTTAATTTAGCCAAATTAAGAGGAAGGTACAGAGATTTCCCATATACCCTCTGCCCCTACACCTTCCGTCACCAACATCCCACACCACAGTGTGACATTAATTGCAATTGATGAACCTACGTTGACACACTGAAGTCCATAATTCTCTTTAGAGCTCATCTTTGGTGCTGTACAAAAGGTACGATGACATATGTCCATCATTATAGTATCATACAGGGTATTTTCACTGTCCTAAAAATCCTCTGTGCTCCGCCCATTCTTCCCTCTCCCAACTCCCAGCCCCTGACAATCTCTGATAGTTTTACTATCTCTATAGTTTTGCCTTTTCCAAAATGTCATATAGGTGGAATCATATCATATGTAGCCTTTTCAGGTTGGCTTCTCACACGTGTTAATATGTATTTAAGGTTCCTCTATGTCTTTTTATGGTTGATAGCTCATTTCTTTTTAGCACTGAATAATATTCCACTGTCTGGATGCCACAGTTTATTTATCCACTCGCCTACTGAAAGTCATCTTGGTTGCTTCTAAGTGTTGGCAATTATGAATAAAGCTGCTATCAACATGTGTTTGCAGGTTTCTGTGCAGACATGAATTTTTAGTTCTTTTGGGTAAATACTAAGGGACATAATTGTCATATTGTATAGCAAGAACGTGTTTAGTTTTATAAAAACTGGCAAACTGTCTTCCAAAGTGGCTATAGAATTTTGCCCTCCCATCTGCAACGACTGAGACTTCCTGTGGCACCACATCCTCACCAGCATTTGGTATTGTCAATGTTCTGGCTTTTGGCCGTTCCAATAGGGCTATTGTTTTAATGTGCATTTCTCTGATGACATATGATGTAGGATATATTTTCACGTGTTTATGTGTTCTCTGTTTATCTTTGGTGAGGTGTCTATTAAGGTCTTTGGCCCAATGTTAAATCAAGTTGTTTTCTTATTGTTGAGTTCAATAGGTCTTTGTATATTTTGGATAACAGTATTTTATCAGATGTGTTTTCACAAACATTTTCTACCAGTCTGTGGCTTGTCTTCTCATTCCCTTGACATTGTCTTTTTGAGAATAGAAGTTCTTATTTCTAATGAAGTTTAGCTTATCAATGATTTCTTCATGGATGGAGTCTTAAAATGTATTTTCAATATCTTACAATTAGACACAAATAGAGGGGAAAAATCAAAAGAGAAAATTAACTTTATGACATATTTTCAATGCCATAGTTACACATAATTTAACTATATAAGCTTTTGATTTATATTTTTTTATTGAATTTTCTTATAGGAGAGTACATTATTGCAGTGGATTACAATTGGCACACTTGGATCCTCTGCACTAGTATATCTTCATCCTAATATTGCAGAGGTAAGAAATAAGATTCTCCCCAGGAAGTAAGTGGTGAGGGAAGTTTTGCAGATAATAAAAATGTACATTTCTATAAAGCGATTTTTGTCAGGATTTCCAATAGTTTTTCTAATGCATCTGATTTAATAGACAGTTTAGGAAAACAAAACCTTGTTGGCTAATTAAAAATTAAGCTCAACTTCAGACAAACTTATTTCATCAATAACCCATATATCAAGACATAATTGTCATGTTTGCTCTTAGGAGACCTTCGGGAATTAACTTTTACCTGCCGTTTTTTAAATTCCTCAATGTTAAGAGATTTGACCTTTTTCTCATTTTCTCTTTGGATTTTCGGCCAAGACTGGATGCCTAACAAGATAAACTACTACAAGGAAAGTGTCTTGTAATTTTCTGGCAGTTGCCCAGAATATAATACAGGATGTAAAACTCAAAAGTCCATTCTGTGAGGAGCCACTGAAGCGATAATTTTTCAGATGTTACTCTAGTGGCCTGGAAGACATGATGCAGGTTCAATAAAGAAAAGAAAGAAAAAGAAAAATACTCATGTGCATCCAGGGAGTAACTTACCAACTGATGCATCAGTTTTGGAATACAGCAGGAAAAAAAAAAAATCTCTAAGGGAACTAGAGGTTATTGAATACAAGTATTTCCTTTTAGCCTACTGTTAAAAAAGTTTAAAAATGCATTTTGTTAACACACATATATATTCTTACATGTTATGGATATAATCTATATTACATAAAATTAATATTCAGACTTCTGTATTATTTTACATATTAGCCTATATGACAGAAATCAATTTATTTCCTACAACTTCTGAATTTATGCTGACATCATCTTTAAAGTTTAAACAGTTTGGAATTTACATAGTTCTTTCAGTTTCATTATCACAAAGAGTTTCAGTATAAATTTGATTATATTATAAAATTTCTTTTTACTTATAGGAAACGACTAATTTTGTACCACTTAAAGATTTTGCCTCCAATTTGATTTGTATTTGTCTAATAAAATTTTCCTATGTTATCTAGGCTATTTAGTGTCACTCTATCTAAGGCATGTCTCTCGGAAGTTGCACAATCTAGGATTTTGTTTGACCTCATCACAGTTAGAGTTTCTTATTTGTTTATTTGTTGTTTGAGTAGGAGGTTTTATTTTCTTTACAACTGTTGTTATAACAAGTTTTTGGCTCAGTTCTGTCACCTACAATTTATTTATGTTTCTTTTGTTTTGTCCTTTGATATACACATTTTCTTTCCATTACTTTTTTTTTTCTTTCTTTTCTTCAATGTCTTGGAGGGTGTATATTTTGTTTTAAATTCTACTTGTGGTTATCTTTTACTTTTCAGAGTGACTTTTCAAAATTTATGAATTATCAGATCGAGTGAGATTTTAACTCTCAGCAATTTGTAATAAGCAATATAGCAAATACTTAACTTCTGAAAGATTCTTCAAAGTAACCTTCCTCTTATTTCTCCATCTTATTGTTATAATTTCAAACTTGAAATCTTGAATATTGTTTTGAAATGTTATTTGAATAGTACGTTTTTTCAGAAAAACTCTGACATTTTATTCAGCTTAGATATTGTATTTTTCTGAAGTTATTTTCAATTATACCTATTTGAACTGATTTCAAAGCCCACAATATGTCCACTTCAAGTGTTTTTTAAAAGACAAATGAGTTGATGGTATATTTTCTGAACTCTTTATTGTATATAAATCCTTAAAATCATAAATCCTGCCATTCATCTTCATATAAGAATAATTTATTAGCTGTTTAAAATTTTTCTTACATATTTTCATGCACATTCAATAATTTGTTTCATTTATGAAACAAATCAAACAACTGATTTTTATTTGCTCATTTTGGACACAATATCTAGTGACTTTTTTCCCTGATTTTATTCAAAATAATTTTGTAATCAAAGTTATTTGTTTTTCTCATATATTAGTTTTTTAGCAGGAATGAAGAGTGCTCACAAAATAAGTAATCGAAGAAATGAGGAACTATATACAAATGTGTTAAGAGAAACCAACAAAAGTAATCAAAAGGGGCAAAGGGACAGGGTGACAGTGTGGGAGAGAGCCACCTGACATGAACTGCGGCCTTTGCAGGCAGAAGTCATCACTGTCCGACCATAGCCCACTGGGGAGAGTCAGAGAAATGAGTATCTCAAAATCTCCCAGTCTCCTGCTCATACTCGCCATTGCCCCAATCCAACAGATGTCCAGAGACAAGGGAGCTTGGTGATGCTCTCATTGGTGGTCACAGCAGGCCACAATCAATAGTCATGAGACATAGTACTAATGATTGAGGGGGTACACCTAAGGGGAAAATCGGGAAAAAAAGACCCCGTAATTGTTTTTCTTTCTTGTTCCAACTCTCCTTCCCTCTTCTTCCTGTCTGGAGAAAAGCTGGGAACTAAGACCCCTGGCAGGACACGGAGCAACCTCACCAGCCTCCAGCTGACGATGTTTGAATATTTTTTTAATGAGAAAAATCCTGGTATTTTACATTTAATATTCCTTGCTATTCTTCATCTCCAATGTATAATAATTCACCGAATCTTATATTTTCTATCTTCGAAATAACTCATCTCATTTCCATTGCTATTTGACTTTTAATTTCAACCCCGGATAACAGTAATAGGTTATCAACTAACCTTTTTCTTTATACTCTCCAAACTCTACTGGCTATGGATTAAATTAATCTTCCCAAAACATCATCTCCACCATCGTATTCCCCTGACAAAATCCCAGTAGTTAGCCTTGTCCTATATCATCAATTGTAATGCACTCCAAGGACTTATATTATTTGGTTCTGACCTACTTGTTGGGTCTCATCTCTTAATACTTCCTATGGGTATATGATATTTTGACACAACTGTTTTAATACCAAACACATTTTGACATAGTAATTTTTTAATGTTGCTATTATAGGGAGGAAATTTGTTTTTTGTTTTTTGTTTTCAGAAAATAAGTAGCTATATTTATTTCTCTCCTTTTAAGTTACCAGTTAATAAGCAGAAAAGACATTTTTGTGGAAATACATTCATTACCTGATGAGATACATGTATATTCTAATAAATGTTTAGACTGTTCCGTTTTATTTAGTTCCAAAAGTAACAAAATGATGTTTGTGAGATGCTGTGTATAAATGCGAACAAAATTATTGAAATTAAGACAATTATTTACAAATAACTCTCATAAATATGATTTTTGTGACTTGGTAAATAACAGAGATATTAAGTATTCAAGTATATTTATACACGGTATGCATAATATTTTGTGTATTACTGCTGTTATTTCAATAACATCTAGGAAAGAATTCAGCATAATAAAAAATGTAATATCATAGAAGATGAGGGAATGGTCCTATGCTTTGGAGACTATGTTTTCTAATCATAATCAGTGTAATGAGGGAGTCTTTGAAAAAATTGAATGTGCTTAGTTATGCCAACCCATACCACAGATAGGACCATCTTTTGCTAGTGACAGCCATGTCATACAGAAGATTACACTAACAATTAAAAAATCATTAAAAGATCATTTGTGTTATAACTTAACAGTAAGAAGCTTAATAATATGTGTCACATATTTTAAAAATCTTTTTGTAAAAAATATATATTAACCTATACTGGTTATATATTGAATTCTACCCCTGGGTATGAGCTAGTAAAGGATTCTTTATTGGGAATGGTGGGGTGAAAAGGGATATGAAACTTGGCAATATCTGTCAGGTAATTCAGATGTAATCACGACTTGTCTGCTTACTATAACTGATCATCTAAAAAAGAAATGCTCATTCTCTAAGCTTTTGAATGTTTTGAATAACGCATATTTTCCAGCTTGTTGTTGTGTTGCAATTTGCTATGCTAACACTCTTTTAATTCATGTGCATTTGCTAGATTAGTAATGGAATTTAGGTGAAGAGGAATGATAACTTAGTAACTGGGTCTTTTGTAATTACAAAAGTGACATCTTCATAAAAGCAAAAAAAAAAAAATCAAAATGAATTTTATGTTAGCAAAAGTCTGCTGTAATGGACTGAGTTAGTGTGAAACAAGGGTGAAATGTCTTTTTCATACATTATTGTGCATAAAAATCCCCTAATGATTTAATTTTGCCCAGGTCTTTTTGACCCAGCTGTGTCCAAGCAGCAGCATGAACACGGGCGAGGTAAAATGCCCTGGTCCTCCCCTGGTCTAACTGCCAACACGTGGTCCAGGAGTAACGCCTCTCCTTCTGTTGCCCAATATGTCCAGTTCAATTTGTACCTTCTTAATATCCTACCTTAACCACTTAATTAACCTCTATGAAAATAATACCACCCTTAATCTGTATCATTGTTTGCACTGAATCTCATAGAATATTTTAGTTTTAAACTGATCTATCATTTATCTATCATCTATCTATCATCATCAGCTGTTACAAGGTAAACTGAGGTACATTAAAATTTCAAAGAGCGTTTTTTTGAGTAAACATCAAATCAGGCAGCACCAAACCGAAAGCAGTTAGGGGTCTTCCATCAGCTAGATCTAGGGGAGAGGTTTTCACAAAGACTCTGATGCAAAGCAAGAGAATTCCCTGATTCACTATAGGTTAAGCAGGTGCCTCTTTGGGAAAGCTGAGTCGGTCATTTGTGATTGGTCATTCTTAATTTTCACGTTCTTAGATTTGTGCTCCTGGACCCTGGCTTAGGCTTCGGTTTGCTTACATGGGTTACCAGTGCATCAGAGCCACATCAGTCTGATGGCCTCCTGTGTAACTAACAGATACGGTATGCCTTCACAAGTAAATTCTAAAAGGCTTGAGGGCCTTTACTTTTTCATAGTCCTGAACAAGTCAGGTCATTCCACCTTTAATGTAGTACTCTTGCTCTCATTGACTTGAATAAACTTTGAGGCACTGTTTAATCATAGTGCATGGCTTTACAAAACAATTCACATCCATTGAAATAATAAATCACTAACAATCATATACATATATGAAGTGTAATGGATTCTGTACTTGTAATTAGCATATGCACAGTGCAGTTATGTTTGTATTTATTGCTTATTATAGACTGTTGACCCCACTTAAAATGAATAACATTATTTACTGCAGATATATCAGTGTGCTTGGTTACATGGAGTAATCTTAGACTTCCTTGGGGTTGTGATAAAATACAATAAATGTATTGGATTACTTTTTTAAAGGGCAAAACATCTGTGCTTCTGAAATAAATCTGGCTCTAGGAGTTTAGACAAGAATATGAGCCTGTATCCACTTTTTACTTCAAGAAAGAGTACCGCTAATCTCATTTATATGGCTCTTTATGCTGCTCTTAAAAGAAGTCTTCCCGCCCCTCCTTCTCTCTCCTCTCCCCGCCCTCGTCCCTCTTCTCCTCCCCCTCCACTGTCTCTCTCTGAGTATTCTGCTGTGCAAAGTAGAAAGTCATACATGATCAGATAGGGCATTTAGGAGCAAAGTCAGTTATAAAAATCTGACATCTGCACGTGGTTTATAAAATTAGGAAAACATTGTAAAAAATGTAGTGGTCAAAAGCATTTGAATTTATAAATAGACAAAAATAGATATTTATATTTAATTATACACATTGCCACCTGCCATTTATTTGAAGTGGTGTTAACGAGTATTGGGTAATGAAAGGTTGGAAGAATTTTCTCTTTAAAACATAGTTGAGGACATTGTTTCTTTCATGGAGAAAGCTCCAAAGGAGTTATTATATTAAACTATTAGATTTTGTTAAAGTGTAAATATGTATAGTTTCTAAATGAAATCCATTCACTCATTCCACAAATATGTAGGGAGAAACTACTATGTGTGAGCAGTTATAAGTGCTTGGAATACATTAGTAATCAGACAGAGATTTGTGCCTTTAATCTAGAGGGCTGAGAAATAAGCAATAGATGGAACAAGTAAAGTATATTACAGGTGGTGAAAAAGAAGGCAAGAGTGTTTGGAGGCAAAGGTATGGAATTTGCTTCAAGCTTAAATAAAGAATGCCGTACCAACGCCATCAGTGACAGCACCAATTAATAGCCTTCGACACACGTTAATAATTGTCAATGAGGAATGATGAAGAAAAAGAGGTGCACGTGTTTCTCCCCATTTCGTTCAATATCCATGAATAAAGAAAAACTAATTTTAAGTTGACATATCTCTAAGCCTAACATTGTTACTTCGAGTGAATTCTGTCCGAAAGATTCAAGTTTGGAAGAGCCTTAGAAGACATTAGGGTTTCTGGGTGAACCAAAGGAAATCCCACACTGACATGTGGGGAAGGTTCACTTTCAACTCCTCTCTTTCACTAATATTTTCTCATTAGCTAGTTAAACTAAGTAAAATAATTTCTCCCATGAGAGGAAGAAATTTAGAGGGGAGGAGAGCAATATTACCTCAGCTGGAGATCTTCAAAATGACCGATCCCCTGGGGCCATCAGATCAAATGGTTTGTCTGCCATCACTACTTCTCAGCTCACACTCTCTAATAAATGCTTGCTGAGGAAGCGTGAGTGTGGAATGAGACATGCTTATTCCTCTGCCTTTCTGCATTTCCTCTGTCCCTTTGGTTCTTTCTGTTTTGACACCATCTCATTTTCCTCTTCATCTGTTCATTTCACCCTCATCCTTTGCCTCCTAAATATTCCCGTCTGATAATTTCTCAAATTTAGCATTTTATATTTGTCCTCTCTTCTCTTTAATTAATCCTCAAAAATTAAAAAAAAAAAGTTAGAAGAATGGGAGAAGGAAAGAAACCAGACAGAATTTAATGTTAATATTCTAGTGTTGGTTCAGGGAGTGGGTTTTAGATGTTTGTCGTATTAATTTTAAGAATGCAAGAGAGGGAGAGAGAGGGAGAGAGAGGGAGAGAGAGAAAGAGAGAGAGAGAGAGAGAGAGACAAAGCACCAGCCACGCATGGACAACGACAGTGTCTCATAGAAACAAGGATTATCATTAATTAATTATCGTTAACAATATGCACGCAAAGGTATTTTAGAAGAAAGAGGAAGAGAAGAAAGATGTAGAAGAGGAACAGGAGGTGACCAGTAATTTATCTTAAGAAGAAGGCAGCAACAACATTGTTATTGCTACTGAGTGATCAATGAAAAATTCAGAGTTCAATAGGAAATTCAGCAGAGTTAGGCCTAAAGAAGTCGGGTGATTTAACTTGAAAGTTGTTACTGTTTTCTCATGTTGGTATGCAAACCTAGTGGGCAATTATAGGAAGTAGCTATGGGGTTTCAGAAAGCAGTTGAATGCATTTGAAAAGCTTTCAAAACCTCTTTGCCAGCAGAATCAAAGAGCTTTAATCGTTTTTCTTAACTGCAATATGGAACAAATCATTCTGTCAAATTAAATGACTCCCATACCATTTCTGCTTAATTGTGGCATAAGCCCCATAGACTGGACTTCCTAGTCTTCTTTTCAGTGTTTTTTTTTTTTTAATTAAAAAAGTTTGTATTTGCATTAACCATCAATGAATTTAATATATTATTAAATTTACTCCAGATTGTCCAAATATTTGTGTCTTGGCAATTATTTTGGGATCAACATCATGCAATCGAACTCACTTTCATCCACAGAAGACAACAATTTGAAACATCATCTCTCAGTTTATTTTGCACCCTTTATCATCAGCAGTTTAATGCAGAACTTATTGACTGCAGATTATATATATCTCGTTTTTCAGTTGTCTAATTTCACAATACAAATGTTGTAATATCCCTCAGGTTTTAGAGTTTATATTCAGTTTCCTATATAAAGCAGTTGGACCATCTTCTAAATTCTTTTTGCTTTCCTGTCACATCAATGAGAAGAACAAATACGCATTAAGTTTATCAGTTACACACTGACTTCAAGAAGGTTAAATGGTGACACTTCATCTTATTAAAGGCAGAAATGTGTACTTATAATTTTATAGAGAAATTAGTATAGAATTTTAAACTTTATTTTAAATGTCAAAATACATTTTTATTATGTTATCATTTTAATTTCACAAGGGAATTTGTCAGTAAGTCTATAAAAGCATACTGAATCCAAGAGTTCTGCTAATAAAGCAAAAATATAGGTGGTGAAACCCGTAGACGACCTGCCCACGCCAACAAAGAATGTAAAGGACAAGTTACTGTGTCTTAAACCTCCCACAATAAAGGATGAAAGTGCATTATTTGATAGACTTCTTTCAGTTCTGGAGACAGCATGGTTCACACTTAGAAGTATGCCCCAACCTACGTGGTAGGTGACATGACAGGCTGCCAGCTTTCTGTGGTACAAAGACCCAGATGTGCTGCCTAGCAGGCCTAGACAGCTGCTTGGGCCACAAGACTGACTGCATGTTATTAATGTTCCCGATGCAGAGAGAGTATGACATACGTAGTAGGAACTAGTGGAATAACACGGCCTTGACCACAAGAGACTTCTGATCTAGAACACGCCATCGGCAATAGACAATTGTACGTCTTTTGAAAAAATAGCTCCTGGCATGCTACTGGACCCTGGAAGAGCCACTAATTTTTGACCATAGGAGATATTCCAAAATTTAAAATATACTACTGTGCTTCATTAAAGGACAAAATAAATCATAAACCATATCAAGGATTTTAAAAGGCATTTTCCAATAGAAGAGAGATAAAAATTCTTTTACATTTCTTTGACCTCTATTTTATAAGTAATCATGATGCAGTTGATGGTTTCTAAGCCTTTATATCTAAACTGCTCATATTCCCATGAAGCCCTACAGTAAATGTCATGATTCAACTTTTAACATGCATTGATGGTCATGAATGTATAATTGATACCATTGAATTGGTGACCGTTCTGTTTCTTTAAAGCTCTTTCCAGTTATAAAACATGTAGAAAGATATTCTTATAGTTTATTAGCAGTTATTTTCCATTTAAAAAATTTAACACCATCTAGAGAAAAATTCATGTGAAACTAGTAACAATAAAATCTTTCCATAAGGATAACTAAATTTTCTTTTATTATAATTTTTTTTTCACACGTAAAAAATAATGATCAGCAAACTATACCAGGAGACAAGTTCAGCATATTTTAAAATAGCATCTGCTATTTAAGTAGTTAAACTATCAAATTTGATAGAAAGTAATTAATTTTTTTTTCCTAGTGACATTCTTACTCTATAAAACTGATGGACTCTTGTGACAGCTTCATTTTTTTTCAAAAAAAAAATTTAAAGTTTAGTGCAATGTCCGAGTCAAGGTTTTTATTTAGTAAGTCAGAAGCCCATCTCAACAATTATTATAAAAAAAAATAAGAAATCAATTTTAGGGCAAATAATTGACTTCTTTGAAGAGGTGTGTGTTAATCAAGCAGGTTCCAGGACACGGCCATTGCTCTGATGGGTAAAAACGTTGATAGGTAATTAGAAGTCGAAGGAACCCACTTACTACAGACACAATCTCTGATATGTGATGCCGGGTTTCTACAGCCTAAGCCCCCACATCAGATCAGGTCCATGAAGCACTGTCTCTGAGTCTTAATATGCTAACAATATTTAGAAAAATAAGTTCTTCCTACTCATCCTCTGTGACGGTTCTAGAAGTAAAAGAAAATCTGTTTTCTTTCTCAATCACATATCCCATTTCCTTTTAAATGCTTGATGTCCCATGGTCATTACTATGGATAAAATTGATAAATCTGTTTCACCAGTTATTGTTTATTTTGCCAAAAACATTCACATCTCTTTGGATTCCTTGTGATGATGCTGGAGTGGTCTAACTACTGGCTCCCCAAAATAATTATTCTTAGTTCTGAGTTGACATTTAAGAGCCTAATCTCCCAAACAGATCATCCAGAAGCTGCAAAAGAGATGAAATTAAAACTTTACTGGAGATGTAATATACTGTTTCTTGGTGTCATCATGACCGTCGTTACAGCTCAAGAATCAGTGTGTTCCCCTAATGTAGAATTTCTTTATGTGTTAACTCAAAAATTTCTTTATGTGTTAACTCAAAAATGTCGTCACTGGTAAGGTTAGTGAAACATAACTTTATATTATTTTTAACACTGATGTCTAATACTAGCTCAGGAAAGTTAAGTTAGAGTAGCAATTTTCTTCACTAAAACTTAAATCTAAGGAAGTTATAACTATTAATAATGTGAAAAAAGGCAGAGTTAGAAGCATATAATTTTAAAACAGTAAAGAAAGAAATGTATGACCAAAGGGATAATAATACTACTACTAATAATAAAAACCCATGGCAAATGAAGGTGTGACGTTATAAGAGAATATTTTTTCGGTGGTCTTGGGCAGAACTCTATGAGGCACTTCTCCGTGTGCTCCAAGTATGGTGTTAGTAGTTCACTTGCAAGCACCAATTACTTCTGAAAGTTCTCTGAAGAACAACAGTTTAAGATGTTTAATAGGTCTACTTTTCAATTCTTGTTGGATGTGTGGTCACTTTAGTTGGGAACTACGTATCGAAGCATGAATTCCTTGTCATTTTACTCCTGTATTGAAGATAAGAGTCCTTGTAAAGGTCTTTTCCCAGCAGGTTTGAGGGTAATCTTCTCCAATATCTCCTCCAGGTACTAGTTCACCTGTTTTTAGGTGATGCAATGGTTTAGTGATGTGGTTTTTGAGGAAAGGCAAGCTATACCAGTTGATGATAGGACTGATTACATTTGATTTTCTCTCTCCCATGATTAGCTAGAACAGCATTTAAATTGTTGGAATCCAGTATGAATGGCAATATTTCTAGCTTGGGAGCCTTCTTAGGGATGATTCATAAAAAGACAACCTATGAATACTTGAGCGCCAGGACCACAAGGCCATATGAGCTAAGGCTAGTATTTTAAGCCATGGGAATTCAATAATGACTGACCAGTTTTCACTTTTCCAGAGTATTGGGGGGTGATAAGGACAATAAGTTTTTGAGTAAATAACAAATCTGCATACTTCGTAAACACCTGTCCCAGTAAAAGAAGTTTCATTACCGCTGGGTAGCTAAATTTGATTTCCAGCTAGAAAATACGAAACCTATTTTTCCTTTAGCCATCTTGAGGGTTGTAGCTCTATAGGACAATGATCCAACCAGTCCAGATAACAAATTATTGTTAGGATATCGCCATAACCATAGAATAAAGAAATTACATTAAATTGATTTGAAGAGGCTGAAAGGTTTTTGTAGGACATGGTTCCAGTTCGGTCTCACTTTTGGTTTTTCCTGATTTACACCAGTCACAGAAAAGTCATGAACTCCTGGTGCTCTGCTTTCTTAGAAAAGTTATCTTGCGATGTTTTCTTAATGTTTGCAGTGAGTCTCCAGTGTGTTCCTTCAAGGAGCTCTTAGCAAGTATCCATTTGAGGTTTTACTTCAGGCAATCGGATGGATATTGTAACATTTCCAGATCTTATCCCCATGGATTTTATAACCCAGTCATTTCCAGTGTTCATTTTCCAAACTTAGGGGCCATATTTTATATATCTGTGATGGAAT
>NW_011888900.1:2117014-2119082 GCF_000151845.1 Pteropus vampyrus
TAAGTTTTGACTACTCAATTTTCATAGACAATGGATCTTTGATGTGGGCCCTGACTAAATGTATTAAAGGCATAATCTAAATCTCTTTATAGTCATAAAAAATTAAGATTTACAATAATCTAATAAAAATCAATCAAGATTTTTATGGATTTTACTCCAATTATTCCCTCTATACCCCATTAGTCTTTGCCTCATAGGGTTCTGGGACTTTGGGTAATTTTTTGTTCCTTTCTTGTCTCATACATAATGTAAGTATTCTAATTTCTAGATCAGCTATAATCTGACTGCGTGCAGATATATTAAAAGAAGTTCTGATATATTTTATCTGGCAGTTCTATTTGTAGAGTAAATCCCGCTTATTAAATTTTCACAGGTTACATCAGAAAGAAGAGGAATATTCTTTTGATAACAGTCCTCAAATTGAAGATCCATGTTAGAAACTGAAAATAATTTAAGATTGTTTGACATTCCATTGCTTGAACGATTCTAGTAAACCAGAAAAAAATAAAATTAATTTCCCCTCGAGGTTTCTACAACTGACCACATACAGAAGTCTACTCATGGCTCTTTTCTTGCATATTCTGGTAAAACCAAGATGTTTAAAACAAAGTTACTCTCTTTTCTCCTTTTATACTTATTATAATTTGTCTTCATTCTTAGTTTCTTCAAACAATCTTAATATTTTCTAAAGAATACGTTGTTTTATGAAGCTCGAATTAATTGTGGGTCGAGGGGATATACATTTATAAGAGTATATTGTCATTAATCTATATTTGCAGAAGATGCCACTTGAGAGTTAAGAAAAATGACAGGGAGTTTCTGAGGTATGAATTTTTCTCTCAGAGGGACATCATTAAACAGTTCGTAACGGTTGTTTACACGTTTTCTATCAATGTGGTAAACTGGATCTTCCAATAAGCCCTTCTGCTTGCAATATGTTATATGTGTCTTCATCTATTTGCTCTTAATTCTTAGAGAACAGTGTAAATTTAGTCATATTTCTTTCAGAAGCTGCTTGTTTTCTTCAGAGTTAAAAGTTGTTTATGTCTTTAGAAGACTGTCTAAAATTTTGGCTATTTTCCAAACTGTAAATTTCATATTTCAATTTATATTTTTCTAACTTAGTTTTTTTTATTCACAGTTGAATTCACTTATAAAAAGAGAGTATATGACTCCTTTTATTTAAGCTGTTGATTCTACCTGAAGTTCGAGTCTACCGAAGGTCTATTTCTCTTAGTTTATATTTTTGAATCACTGGTTGATCTTTGCAAAAAGAAAAAAAAATTCTTAAATTGCATTATGTGGCGATTTTTTTTTTTGCCTTTTGATGGCAAAAAATAATTGTACACAATTATTTAAATCTTATTTCTACCATGCTGCTTTTTAACACTTTTGCCTGAGTCTTATTAACTAGATTAGTTGTTACATATCTATAATACAAAATAATATAGATCTAATAAAATCCCAAATTCTTTAGCAAAATTCTGTATTTATTTTCTGTGACTTAGAAAATTTTATAATTATAATCCTTTATTTGACTTGCTGCCCTGAGCCCCAACAGCCATTTTAAATGATGGGGTAACCTTTGGCTGACAAGCTAAATACTAAAGATATTAGAGAAAAAAAATAGAAAATCCTTGGTTAATGATGTCACAGAGTTATCTGCGATGCCAGCCTTTGACCAGTTCCTTCTGGACTTTCTTTAATTGAAAGAATAAACCTGATTTCTGAAGACACTGGAGATGGGTCCCATGCACTAACAATTGAATCTGAATTCTAAGCAATACAAAATTTTAAGGGAGATGTAAGTAAGAACGGCAGGTAAATAAGTGACAACGTTAATAGGTGAAAAACAAACAAAGCAGCGACAATGAAAAGACAAATACTTTAAGCAGTATACGTGAAAAAGAAGGGAGAAATCTTTCGGGTTGTTTCATATCTAGTGTTCGAATTGCATGACGAAGTGAAGAAAAATCCATTCTAAGAAAATACATTAAAACAGAGTTAAATATTTCAATGACACTTCTGCGGGTGACAGCTTTGTTGCAAAATGCAAATAGAAGCAAAA
>NW_011888900.1:2121154-2123584 GCF_000151845.1 Pteropus vampyrus
CTCCAGAAATTATTAGAGTCCAATTAAAATTAATAAACAGATGGCATTGAAGAATTGCAACTTTTAAGGTTCCCCATACCAGAACTTCTGGGAACCCAGTATGCCTTTAGAATCAGAGTATTCCCTACTGCTGCCAGCACGCTGTTTAATTCCCCACTCCAGGCAATTCTTTGATTCCATAGTTCTGTGCAAGAAATATAAAACACAGGTTCATGTCCCTGTTGATTATCACACCTACCAAGACTTTCAATGCTGACACTGACCAGAGCCACAGTAAATTGAGGAAGAGAATAATTCTGCTCTTGTGTCTCCTTATTGAAAGGGTGGATGGTGTCATTCGATTTAGTGAGGAAGTTCTTTCAGATCTGCCTTCGTCTATTCTTCCCAAGATACATACGCACTTCTGCGGTGGCACTGTTGGAAAGGCTTCAAATACAGGTAGCCAGGTTGTCACAATATCAGACTGCCCTGTGTTCCACAAGTTTTTATTGCTGAATCTTGCTCCATCGTAGCCAATTTCTTACTTTATACTAAAATCTTTCTTGATATCTGGCTTCTGTCACTCTGCTACTCCATTTTCACAAGTGTGTCCCAATTACAGCTCTGGTCTTATAGTGTTAATTTTGTGTATATATCTGTTCCTCTAACATATGTGTATGTGTCTGTTTGCTCATTAACATTTACATAGGACCATAAAAAATAAGGTCCATTTGTGTCATGAATTACCTCTTTTATGTGCGTATGTATGTATGTATGTATGTATGTATGTATGTATATACTGTTTTAAAAGTACGTGTGTGTATGTGAGAGATATACGATAGGATGATTTTATTGCTAGTTGCATATTTGTGGCGTGTATGTGTGTATGTGTGCCTGTGTGTGTATGTGAGCCTGCGTTTGTTCTGTTATTCTATTCTGGAATGATATACATTTCTCTAAGTGACACCAACAATAATTAAATACAGCAGGTTCACAAATTAGCTGGCTGTTACAAACATCTTTTATTAAAACACCTATTATTTTTGATTTACTTATATTCAAATTGCATTTCAAGAGAAACTACTTACAGTTCTACATTTCATGTTTATAGTTTTCTAGGTCCTAGTTTTTAATTATTACTCCAAAAGGTCTAAGTATGCTCCTACTTTGGAAAAACCTCATTATTATTCTTATAAAAATTAGATACATGTTTTATTTTTCTTAAACCTCTTCCAACAGCAGACGTTCAAAAATGTCTGGGCATATTGTGTGTATCCTAGCTTAAAGCCACAAAAACCAAAATAAGCAAAAGGAAATAAAGAATTTTTCTTATTATTCTTATTAGTTCATCTTATTATTACATAGAAGTGGTATTGCTATTAAAAGCATTTATGTCTAGCACCGGGTCCTTCATTAGATTCTGAGTCCGTATGTAAGATGACCCAGTAACCACTTGGAGTCCAAAAAAGAAAAACAATAAGGCTTTGGTCCAGTTTGATTCCTCATGGGTAATATACGTGGGTACAGTCTCTCAGTTTATACTCTAAAATTGTTGCTCTGGAGCAGCCACAAAAACTCACATGAAAGAAAAAAAATGCTCCCCAAATCAATCGACAAGATCTGTGATCTGGTAAGCAGAGGCTATTCTCAGCTCTGAGAGCACGTCGAGCTTAGCTCCTGACATCAATTCAAAGCCTCCGATGAAGTGGCCTTGAATGTCATCTTGCTTCTAGCACAGACTTGAGTGGACGCATTTTGAAGGAGAAAGAAACTTTCCCTACAGACGTCGTATTTCAGTGCCTGCTCAGGCTACCCAGAAAAATATTGAAGTTTCCCTTTATCTATCCCTGAAAAATACACAAATAGCACTTAAATTTACAAAATAATGTATTTCCCAAATGATTAAAAAAACTTATGAAGAGTGGGGAAATAATGTAAATATACAACTTCTTTGCTATTCTGTTTTTTTTTGAAATTTTATATCTTGCTTGATAAATAGTAGCAATTATTATCCAGAATCTCTAAATCGAGGCATTCCTGCAAACCAAATGAGATGATGTATATTTTTGCTAGCTTTATTGAGATATAATTGACAAATAACATTGTGTAAGTTTAAGGTGTACAGTTGTTGATTTGATACACTTATATGCTGCAATATGATAACCACTTTAGCTTTAGCAAACGGGTCCATCACATCGTCGAATTACCATTTTTTTGTGTGTGTGGTGAAAAGATTTCAGATTGATTCTCCTAGCAACTTGCAAGCAAATGGTATTGTTATCTATAATCACCATGCTGTATATTAGATTTCCAGCATTTATTCATCTTGTAACTGCAAGTTTATAGCCTTTAATCAACATCTTCCCATTTTCCCCAATTCCCAGTCCCTGGCAACCACTTTTCCATTCTCTTTTTCTAGGTTGGACTTTTTATTTTTTTTAAGATTAAAAA
>NW_011888900.1:2123634-2125442 GCF_000151845.1 Pteropus vampyrus
TCGAGCTTAGCTCCTGACATCAATTCAAAGCCTCCGATGAAGTGGCCTTGAATGTCATCTTGCTTCTAGCACAGACTTGAGTGGACGCATTTTGAAGGAGAAAGAAACTTTCCCTACAGACGTCGTATTTCAGTGCCTGCTCAGGCTACCCAGAAAAATATTGAAGTTTCCCTTTATCTATCCCTGAAAAATACACAAATAGCACTTAAATTTACAAAATAATGTATTTCCCAAATAATTAAAAAAACTTATGAAGAGTGGGGAAATAATGTAAATATACAACTTCTTTGCTATTCTGTTTTTTTTTGAAATTTTATATCTTGCTTGATAAATAGTAGCAATTATTATCCAGAATCTCTAAACCGAGGCATTCCTGCAAACCAAATGAGATGATGTATATTTTTGCTAGCTTTATTGAGATATAATTGACAAATAACATTGTGTAAGTTTAAGGTGTACAGTTGTTGATTTGATACACTTATATGCTGCAATATGATAACCACTTTAGCTTTAGCAAACGGGTCCATCACATCGTCGAATTACCATTTTTTTGTGTGTGTGGTGAAAAGATTTCAGATTGATTCTCCTAGCAACTTGCAAGCAAATGGTATTGTTATCTATAATCATCATGCTGTATATTAGATTTCCAGCATTTATTCATCTTGTAACTGCAAGTTTATAGCCTTTAATCAACATCTTCCCATTTTCCCCAATTCCCAGTCCCTGGCAACCACTTTTCCATTCTCTTTTTCTAGGTTGGACTTTTTATTTTTTTTAAGATTAAAAAGGATTTTAAGATTTTTAAAGATTTTTAAAAGAGTTTTGATAAGTGAGATGATATAGTATTTGTAGAGTTTTGATAAGTGAGATGATATAGTATTTGTCTTTCTCTTTCTGACTTAATTCTCTTAGCATAATGCCCTAAGGTCCATCCATGTTATTACAAATGGCAGTATTTCGTTGTTTCTCATGGCTGAGTACTATCGTGTTGTATGTGTGTATGTGTGTGTGTGTGTATTAACATTTTTATCTATTCATTCATTGATGGTCGTGTTCATATATCTTGGCTATAATGCTCTGGATGTAGGAATGTCGCATATACTATATGTAATTTTTTTGTATTCCTTTAAACTCCCAGGATAATACTTTTTGCATAATATGAACTGACACATAATGTTCACTTATTTCTCCTTTGCACTCTCCCCAGCTTTCCGTCTCAGAGTTTTTGCTGATGCCTGCTGATAGGAAAAGTCAATGGAAGCAGATCAAGGAATATGTTATTCCTTAGAATCGTGGTTTATTATTTAGTCAGTACTAGACTGAGACACTTCCCCTAAATAAGCAGATGAGAACGACTCACAGAGAAATATAAAATAGTAAAAATTCAGGTCTCAGACTTGGAAGTAACATTTAATGTTATTGATTATTACTGTTTGAGATGATTATAAAGTACTTTAGTTCTTTCCCTCACCTGAGTGTCATTTTTATGTTTAATATATGGAATTTCACTGAAGAGATTCTTGAGGGGGCAGTATTTTCTGGTTAAAAAGGTGTTCAATTTTATGACTAAATTTTTTTTTATTTAGTAAGGAATAATCCCCAAGAAAAAAAAATATAAACAAATCTAACAGAGTGGAAGAGACTTCTAAATTAATTGAAATATTTCAAAATTTCCTGAGCTGTGAATATGAAAGAGGTAAATAGCTTATTTGCATAATAAACTTTATATATATTGCTGTAGTCATAAAAAGTAAAATATACATAAAATGATGTTTGATGTGAAAATATAATCATAAAAGTTGGGAAAG
>NW_011888900.1:2125492-2131683 GCF_000151845.1 Pteropus vampyrus
CCTGTGACCTCCTAAGATGCCAGGAGCACCTGGGCTGCATCTCTCCTGAGAGGTCTGAGCTCTAACACTTTGGGGTCCCTCAACCTACAGCTTGTGGATGATAACGATCCAGTCTCTCTCCTCCCTGGTTTTCTCATTCCTAAATGTTGATGCTCCTTTCTGTAGTTACTGTCTCTTTTATTTTCACTGTTCCCTCTTTAATCCTCCAATACCTGTTCAAAATTTTCACCTGTTAAATTCATTCTTGTTAAATAACTGATATAGATTCTGTCACCCTGGCTTGACTCTGACTGATATGGTAGCGAGTACCAGGAATTTTCCAAGAATTTTAATGCTAAAAGATGGGATGCTGGGGTTGAATAGATTTCGCCTTTGGACTTGAATACAATGATCCTTGCTAATTGGAAATGAGATGCTGGTAATTTGTAGAAAGGCGTGGCATCGCGGTTAACCATTATCGAGTTAATTTTGATAAAGTACCTATTGAATCAAATTCCTTGGTGAATAAAGTGGCTTTTGCACCTGACTGTATGATAGTACTGATAATTATAATGACTCTGGGTGGGATGAAAGCTTCTCACTGTATTGCAGGGATTACAGAAAGAAATGGGAATGATACTTCACCAACTAGTCATTTTCAATCTTTATATTTTATTCCCTATTATTAAACTGCTGGTAATCTCAATAGAAAACAAACCTATGAAAAAATGACACACATTTATACCTGAACAACTGTATTGGAGTGTTTACAGAAAGAAATGGGAGTGATATTTCACCAACTAGTCTTTCAATCTTTGGATTTTATTCGACGCACGTTTATACCTGAGCAAAAAGCAAGCCTGTATTGTCCACCTAATGCCAATACTCAGGATGAGACTTTCTGAAGCTGGAAATATCAGCACAGAAGACCTGGAAGACCCGCTCAGACCCCTCGAGCTAAAATGCAAAAGCAAGAGGTAAAATGAAGTTTACTCTCACACCTGGCTTTAAGGCAGAGCACAGCATCAACCACCCTGCAAATCGGTCTCTGCACACCAGGAGAGAACAGCCTCAGAGGATAAGGAGGCATGTTTAGCTGAATCTAATCTGAGGGACAGTCCGTGGAGAGTAGAGAGGAAAGAAGTCGCAGTGAGTGACTCTGAGGATAGGAGGTTAAAGGCAAAGACACGTCTACTGGCCTGAGGACAAACTGTGGAAGTCCCCGGAAGAGCCCGGGCATCAGGTGTCGGATGAATGCACACCTGGAGTGTTTCACACAGACCCAAGGACAAACGCGTCTGAGGGCCAGAGGTTTCTCCTGCAGTTACATGCTTTTGACTTCTCAGGAAATTTTATCACAAATTAAGACTTCAATTTGGTTAAGAGCCCTTTAATTGTTCCTTTAATATAGCTCAGCACTCATTCTCCTCAGCTCTTCCCGTGGCCTGACCAAATCAGGCACCAGAATACATGCAGTGTATATATATACAATATATATATTTTTTGGGGGGGAGAGAGTTGAGTGGAGGGCTGGTTTTGAGCTGCTTTTTTTCTCTCTGTGAGGCCAAACTAAAAAGTGAAACCTCCTCCCTAGTTAGAGAAATGTGCACACACTCAATGGTTCTGTGAAGAGGCTGAGTATGTCATGAGTGAATCACTGATGGTCTCATCAGCACAGCTATGTTCAAAAACGAGCTTTCCTTCATTTTCTGTATTGTGCATTAGAGGATACGGTTTTATGAGGATCATTCTTTAAATTATTATGCACAAATTTTATACATTGCAATTACAATTCACACTTGAAACTACCACCCCAGCCTAGTCCAGAACCATTGATCTATGTGGCATTCTAATAAGTGTCATTGATAAGGAAATAAAGTATTGCAGCAGATGAATATATTTAACCATAGAAAATTAAATTAATTGATTTTTAAGACTCGAATAATATACTGATGGTAATTTTCACTTATAAATATGTGGCATAGCTGACGCTTTTGTAGTGGGGCGTATGCTGAGAGATTTTGCATTTGGCAGTAAATGGCTAATACTGACAAAGTCTTATGGTAAGAAACTGGAGTTAGTGGCCTTGTTATTTTTTTCTGGAGTATTTTAAAGAATAAAGAGAAGGAAAAATAATAAATGGTGATCCTGACCTTCATCAAATCGTGCAATATTTTTTATTCAATAAAATTTTGCAAAAATATGTCCTGTTTGGAACTAGTATTGCATTATGATACTCCTGTGTGGTATTTAAAAGCACATATTTTTTTCTAAGACTGTTCTTTTTATTCACTAACTTTAAATGACTGACTTTATATTTGAAACTCATCCAAGACTTGAAAATCTCTTAAAGAAGACACCCTCGTTGCATGCATTGAGCGTTTCTTGGAAGCTGAATTTTGCCTTTGAAGACTTAAGCATCTTTGAACATAGATCTTGTTGATATATTTGTAATCAAAAGAGATGGAAAATGTCGGTGTTCTTTCATCACGTAAGATTTTCTACTAAAAATTACTTTATTGAGAATATACAAAATTTATAGTTTAAAGTTTTCGTTAGTAACCTGGATTTCTTCTTTAGAAAATTATTCAAAAAAATTATTCTTTTTCTCGCCTGTGGAGAATACAAGTTTATGCATTGTTTTTTCTCCCTGCTAAATATTAATCTATCACTCATTTTTAAATTAATTTCTTCAAAAATATTTCCTAGGGCCACTTTGCGTCAGGGTTTTGCTGAAAATAAGAGACAGAGACGAGTGGTAGTTACGGTAATAAAGCCAATAAACAGAAAATTGCAGCGTGATGTGTAAGGTTTACTTGACTGGGATGCGTGCAGGGAGCCATGTGAATGCAGAGGCAGGAAGTTTGGGGAAATGGATGTTAGGGGACCATTCTCTGTAAATGTCTTAAGTTTCTGCACATCTTGCAAACAGAAGCATCGATCACCTTTGTTTCGGACTAACTTCTCAAGGATATTTGAACAGCAAACAGTCTCGGAATAGAGGCAGAGTCTTCCTCTGGAGGAAGGGCAGGCTCGTTATTGTCCAGCAGCATCGAGATACTATTTCTCTGCAGGGTGAAGATCAGGCATGTTTATAGCTGATTATATAACAGAGCTGGTTCTCTAAGCTCAGGGTTCTCGGCCTGTAACTCAGCTCACCATGAGTGCAGGCATCTCCTGGCCCTATTTTCTTCACATTATCAGAATTAAAACTCAGGGATACAGTGCAATTACTGACACCCTGGCGACCGCTAGTGCTGTGAATATTATACCCTCCCTCCTTTCTGACCCTGGGATCTCATATCTTCTGTCAGCATCCAGGGACCTGCGGCAGGCTAACGTGTTCGCTTACAAGTAGGGAGACACCTCAGACCCATCACGGCTTTTGAAAATGAGGCACAGATTCTTGAAGCTTGCTATTCTTGATTTTCACGTCAATAATACCTGTTGAATCCCATCTATTATTCTTAGAATTAAATTATATTTAAAAAAAAAAAAAAGAGGGGGAAAATGCCTTTTTCCAACTCAAAAATTTTTTAAAAAGGAAAAATTAAAAGAATTCCAAAAAGGAAAAGAATAAAAAATAAAGCCTAAACCCCAAAGGTTAAGAAAAAAATAATTTGAAAAGGTTTAACCCAATGGGAAGAAGGGAACAAAAAACCAAAGCAATGGAACCGGGGAAACAACAAAACACCAAGAAAAATTTTTGGTCCGGGTTTGGGGAAAGCCCGGGGTTTTCCTCAAGGAAAACCTTTTTTTTCTCTCTCGCGCTCTCTCTCACACATTGCTGTTAATTTGGATGGAAATGTTAAACTGATGGTCATTCTGGAATTTATATTGTCAGCTTTATATTGTTAGAACCACAAGATAATCCATTTGGATGGTGCCATTTTGAAAGAATGAATTACCTATTGCCTCTTCAAAATTGTTCCATATGCCAGGTGTAAATCTAGAATCCTTCCTTCATTCCTTGTCTCTCTGTGAACGGCCTGGTCAGCTTTCTCTTTTAAGGAAGTTAACTCTATTATTATTTCAATAAATACCAGCTGCGCGTCCCCCCGCCCCGCCATTTTTTCCCCCTTAAATTGACCACATTGATTTTTAAATTGCTTTTAACCAAACATTCACAAATGAGTCATTGGGGATTTCTTAAAGTTCTGCTTTATCATCTTATTCTAATAAATAAGAAATGAAGAATAAATTAAACTCTGAATATGAATTTTAATTACAAGAGAAAAGGAATAGTTACAGCCTGATACAAATTATTTAGAAGCTAATCACCAATTGTTTTGTGCTCAAGGTTATTAAACTTCATCTCCCTAGAGCAGACAACACTGTCGAGCCTAATTAGTGTCATGTTTCTAAAATGAGGATTTTCGGAGTAAGTGAGTCAGTGAGAACTTATCTGCCTGCTTCTGTTGTAAAACTACTTGAAGATGTAACAGTGAGGTTTAGCAGCTACTTCTGAAAAAAGAAAGAGGTGGAGGAGGGGAATAATGCCATGCGTGGATAGAATGCAGACGACACAGGGTGACATTTGCTGCCAAAACACCCAACTAAACTCTATATCTTTTCCATTTGGAATAACCACCAAAGCTTGGCCGTGGAGTCATTACTAGCATTTTATCAAGTACTTAAAATATAACGCCTAAAACTGGAACCAAGTGTAGAAAATTAAAAGTTCAAGTGGTTGGTTCCACTAGGATATTTTTTTCTCTGAAGATCTTGGGAATAACAACGTGCATGTTTAATTTGATCAACATATAGATCGATTAAAAAAATATGCAGACATGTCCCCCTCGCTGACAAGATGTCTCCAGCCAACTCAAGATGAGTGGCACACCTAGGACACACGTACCTGTATCCTCGGGTGTCCTGTGAAATAGCTTTTAAATCTAATTATATTGGTCCCACCTCGATTTCTCCAAGGGCTCAGGAAATTGTGTGGTAGCATGAAAAGGTGCTGATATTTTAATTCATGTGGATGCTAAAACCATGGAAACATATATGCACACAGGTGACAAGGCAATGCACAAATGACACACGTCACACAGCCTTTTTTGTGTTCTATACTATGTAGACAATAAAGTCTTTGTCTCATGAATTGACATATACTTTCGTTTTCCTTTTTTTCCTTTAGTTTCATTCCTGATTAAATGTTATGATTTAGTGGTGTCATGTAGTAGTAAAATAGTGTCTACAATTTTATTTTTGACCTAATACAGAGCATTGGCACTTCATAGATTTTGTTAGTGAAAATCCACACTACGACTCCATATCTCCTTATCAAGAAATGCTGGATAGCCACAGTGAAAAAGAAACGAGTTTCAGTGCTGAGACACCGTAACACCAGGGCTGGAGAAATGCCTTTTCGTGATGCGCAGGACAGTCACGCATTCTCAAGTAGGAAAGAGGAATGTTTAATTCAGAGAGAAGCCAGCGTGTGGTAACTACTGTAGTTGATATGTAATTGCTCTGGTTGAGCAAAATGGTAGTAATGACGTATAAATTTGATTATTTTAAGTGACGGGGGTGGGGAGGGGGCTTCATAATACTTGATAGAATCCCCTAGTGACATCTGTGAACTCTGATATGACTGATGACGGGATAGCTCTTAACCAGTTATACATTTCCGAAAGGCAAGCACAACTAGAATCGTCATACCCGATGCTAAATAAATTATTTTATCAATTTTGAAACTGCTTTTTGTCACCTTTGTAAAGAAACCTTCTATAGGCTAAGATTAGTTAGGGGTAGACGCATAATGGAAAATGATCCGATTCTTGCAAAGCAAACAGACCTCTTAATAAATATTATTTTTAATTTTGAGGCCTACTGCTTCCGGTTTAATGAAACATTCTTGGTGGGATGGTCTTCTGTCACCCTTTCCTGGCTGTCTTTTTCTCTTCTTTCAGGTCTCATTAAATATCACCCTCTGAGAATAGAGCCCTCAACTGCTATTCTCTGTCAGGGTACTCTGCTGGTTTCCTGTGCTGTATTACTTACAATTACTAATTTTTTTAATAATCATAAATTAATATCCCCCCCCCACACACACATGCAAACTCTGAAATGTAAGCTCTAGGAGAACAGGAACAATCTGTGTCTTATGTTTTTCAGGGAGATGCCTGAAAACCTATTAGGTGTTCAACACACATTTATTGACTACCTAAATGAATATTTATATTCAGAATATTTTTCTATTTTAGCAG
>NW_011888900.1:2132933-2141683 GCF_000151845.1 Pteropus vampyrus
CCCCCCCCCACACACACATGCAAACTCTGAAATGTAAGCTCTAGGAGAACAGGAACAATCTGTGTCTTATTTTTTTCAGGGAGATGCCTGGAAACCTATCAGGTGTTCAACACACATTTATTGACTACCTAAATGAATATTTATATTCAGAATATTTTTTCTATTTTAGCGGCGGTTGCTTTGTAAAGCAGTTTGGTAGTTAAGTTGTCAAATTTGTTAATCTAGCTGTTCCTATAATTAACTACTATTTTCAATACAAGAGTTCTTATTTTATAAACGATGCTATAAGTCTTATTTCGTTAGCATTTCCACTGAGTGCTCTGTATCAAAATTCTACTGCTATCTGGTGGTTATACAATGAATTATAGGCAAAAGTTCTGGGTGGGGGCTTGGGCCATAATAATCTCTCTCTAGAGAATTCACCATCTCTGCTTTAATGAATCAACAATGCATTCTATCACACCTAAATCTAACTATGTATTTTAGTTAACTGAGTATATTGTGCGAACATTTATAATGATTTACTAAGTCATTGCTGGTGACGTTAGTAGATTTGATCAAACGTATGATTAAGGTAAAGCCTGCAAATTAAATGCATTAAAAAAGACATCCTATATTTTCTTCTATGAATTCAGAAATAGGAATAAGTTCTCACAGTAAAAATCGACATGTGTGGAAGAATAATTTCTCATTCTTTTGCCAAGAGCAATAATATAGCGAATATTTCCCTAATCCTGGGGTCCATTGGAATCCTTTAAAACAGACTTTTGTGTCATTCATTTCTGCAACTAATCCACAGCTCATACAGTTCATTTCACATAGTAGGCAACTACTTAACTGCCCCTGCCCCTCACAAAAAAAAAATTGCTGAATAAATTCTGAAGGCCAGTCAAGAGCGGGTTTTCTTCTTAGTATACACATATATTAGGCACGCGACTGTTCCATTCATCCAATTCAATAAGCAGTATAAAGTATTATGTTTAAACAGAGGTAAAATAAAACCAGCTGTCAAGTAAGTCGTGTGTGTTTTTTTTTTTTAATCATCACACAAAAAAGATTTAGAAAACAAAAGCAGTAGAAATAGGTTTTTCAATCCACAGCATGGAAATTCAGTGAACAACAAAATTGAAATCTGACATTGTTGACTTTTAAGATTACCGGTAGTCAGCTAGAGGGGAAAAAACAATATGTAGCATGTTTCCCTACCTGACTTGTATTTCTAGTTTCTGTAAAATGTCAAATTGAAGGTGACAAGGAGCCAGATTCCTACTTCAGAACATAACAGGAAAAGACTCAGCTTACAAAGACTTTCAGAACGTAATTTTTACTGACAGTAGAACAGATTTTTTTATAGAGGCAAATGTAAACAAACTTATTGAATTTTTATTACATTTATTTTCAAAAAGTCAAGCTTACTGTTAATATCTTTTTGGGATATAGCCGTCATTCTGTATTAACAGATATATGAAATATTTGCCTAGTTATAGGAATTCACCTAATACTGATTTAATAGACTATCAAGGAATAGAAGTTCAACTACTTTGGCAAATGTTGTTTTTTTTTTTTTTTTTTCAAGGTGGTTTAGAAAACGTTCTTCCTAATACGTTCATTTACTTATTCCTCCGGAGAAAAAGAAAAGAGCCACTTGCTATGCGTTAAGTTTGTATGAATCTGTGGCAAAATATAATGTAATATGATGAAGCTCCTGCCTTCGAGAAGCTAACTATTTGTTTAAGGAGAAGTGTCACCAGGAGGCAGAGCGATCACGTCTTAACCTGGCGTACGGTACGTGTGAACACCGAGGAAGGTGCCCTAAGCTGCGTGGTGCGTAAGGAAAAGCATCCCGCAGTAAGTGATGCCAGATTCACAGTAACCGTGAGCTTTGCCAGCACCGCACCCACGTGAACGAGCTATCCCCCGAGAACCCAGCCCTCCTTTTCATCATCTTATCACTACTGAATATCTATCGATTGATCAGCTGTGTTGTGACAACCTAATTGGCTATATCATGAACTAATAGAGAATTTGAAGACTTTGTCGTACAACAGATTTGAGCAATTGGCTTTGGTTTTACTTTTGAAAAAAGATATATTTCACTATTGAACAAATAAGGCCAGCCATCTAGTTAACAATATTCTTAAAGATAATATGACTTCTATTTGTTCAAGTCCCATATTGAAACTGATATATTTTTGAGTCGAAGAGCATATATATTTTCTCCCTTTTCAAATAAACTTCACCTTTTTCATTTTATTTAGTTAGAGAATATATATACAAACAAACTAATAGAGACATAGTTTACTTCCTTTTTAAAACAAACGAGCCCTTTCTCAAGAATAACTTATATAATAGAATGATTTATAGATCATAAACCGCAGTTTTACGTCTCACCTATGGGATGAGGCAGTACAAGCACATAATGCATCCGTTCCCACCATGCATGCATTTAGATATGGAAACACCAACTATCCTACTGCCTCCTCTCCCCACTGTGATACCTGCCAAGTCCTCCTGAGCTGAAAGGGAGTGACCTTGCCTCTCACAGGACCAGGTAGGATGATGACTCACACACTTCCGACAAAGCCATAAAAGTTTTAGTTCTTCCCCTTCCCTGAGTACCCCAGTTTAGGGCATGGATGGATGTGGCTTCAGTCCCTGTGGGCATACACAGATCTTGGACTCACTTTCAATCACCTTCCCCCTTAAAACAGCTGAGGTAGGAGTACAGGGGGAAGGAGGTGTCACTGGGCACAGACAGAGGGCAGAGCAGCTCTGTTCAGTATGCAACATGGATTTAATCCCATTCGTTAGCAGCTTGGTGGTTGCTTGCAACTCAGCCAACATTCTAATGCTTTTGTTGCTTCCAAAGGCAATATATTGGGCAGGTGGCTGGTAATGTCAGACATCATTTGTTTCACCTTTAGAAGCCCCTTGCTCAGCAGCCGTAGCCAAAGACAGCACTTTCCCCCTAGGACCATGGGGATTGCTCCCTCTCACTCTCCTGAGCTTGATTCTTGAAGGGTTCTTTGGGGAGCCGCATTGGCACGTTAATCCGAGGCACTGACTGTCTCATTAGCATGATAACATCTCTCAGATTCATGCCTAGTTTCAGTTTAAGGGCTTGAGGATTTCCTAGAGCAGTCAGGTTGACTATAAGAATTTATTTAGATTTTTAGTGTTTAATTTCTCATTTGCCAATAGGTCTCCTTAATCAGCATTGTAAACACGACCCAGAGCATTAAAAGCCTGAATACTTCTCAGTGGCTAGTCATCGATGGTTTTATACTGGAATCTGCCTATTTTGGGGGAAATCTTCCTGAGAGGCTCAAAGTCTCCAGACAGCATCCCAGGATTTGATTCAAAAAATTCTGAGACATTTTACTGTAACGGGCGAATAGATCCAGTTGCTATGAGAGACCGCAGTGTGGGCTGGACCATGAGGTGGCCTCGTGGTTCTGCTTTCCATTTTCCCGTAACAAGCGTCACCCCTTCCTCCTTCATCTTTCAGTTAAACCAGCCAAAGTTCAATTAATGTTCCTGTTGACTTCCCATAGTGGCTGTAAGTTTTCGTCCATTCTTAATCAACTGGTGATTATTTGTTTAACTTTTTGTTTTCCCCAAAAGGAGCTGGAAGCTTTCTGCCTCCTAGGATGAATTTTAATACTGTGTTGTTAAAATAGATAAATCTGAGGACGTCTGAAAGATTAGCAAGGAGTACTTGAAAAGGAGTTAGCAATGAGAAAGGCAGTGTTCAGGCAACCGTCTTTGAAACTGTTTTGTAGTAAGTATACGTTAGCAGGAGGACATTTATTACCTGACTGACCATACATTTGATCAATGCGTTTATTACCAATTCTCATGGACTTTCCTCAAATCCTGTTGCTCAAGCCCTGAGTCCTCATCCTTCCTCTTCCAGAAACCCATGTTCCCCTCAGCATCCCATCCTCATTACTAAACCTGTTAAGAACTCTGAAGGGTATGACAGCCCACTTGCATGCTAACTCATTAGGCTGCTGCAGGTTCATGAATGTTAGCAGAAGACAAAAGACTCCTGGGTCGGAGACAAAGGACTTTGTTATACCAATGGCGGTACCCAAAGTATTAACATTTTATTGTGCCAATTCTCAGAGCTCCAATTCCCAGAGACTCCAATTCCCAGAGCTCCAATTCCCAGAGACCGTCATGAAGAGGGCCAAGTGACACCTACACACAGTGTGTTACAGAAAAGCAACGCTAAATCTTTTGTAATGGGCATGAAGCCTAACTGTCCTTTGCTCTGTAGGGAGACATCCCCTTTACTGTACTGGTCAGTAAGCATGCCTCAGAAGAAGACACCACTTCCATCTTCGAAGATTGTATCATTCTTACCAGTTCAGTATGGTCCTGAGCAATGTCCATCCCAACGATGGGATCACATACCCTTGTATTCCTCATGTAATGTAAACTGTCACACCTTGGATTCTCTATTGAGGTTGGAGTTTTAGTTGGCCATATTCTTTATGGAGTTTTTGTTGTTGTTGTTTGTTTTGAGGAGATAGAGAAAGTTATACTTAGCAACTGAGTTTGTATTTGCTAGTAATTTATTTAGTACAGGTTCACAGTAGGAATTATAAATAAGATGATGGTTTACAGGATAATACCTAATTAGCCAAATAAAGATATAACACACTTCAAACCAACAATAGGTTAATCGCAATATTGTTCTAGGCGAGGGGAGACAGGAGGAAGAAAGCCCTTTTTTTTTAAGTCCAAATTTTATAGAAGGAGGAGTTTGGGAAGCACCTCCATGGCCACCACGACCTACAGCAAGAGCTTCCTCCACCCTGTTCTGTTCCTTATGTTAGAACCGAGTCTCCGTCGTGTGACGTTCTGGTCTGCTCTGCTCCTTGACTTTTGGGGATGTCCTTCCCTTGTCTCTATCTACAGTTGATACAATACAAATCTCGGTCCTTACTCGACTCCAGGATCAGCTACAAAAATCACTCACGCGAAGCATTTTGGGGTTTTATAGACTTGCACAAAGGCTTTTTAATGGTCTTGAAGAAGCTTCACTTCTTATAGCAATGCCTACGGGAACCTGCCCGCCCTAATGATTCCTTTCTTTCTTACTCAATCACCTCCTCCCAGGTTGGAGTATTACATTCTTCTACTGCAATTATCTAGAAAACTGCTCTCATTGGCACAGATGGCAAAAGGACCAAATGCTGCTCAAATTCAACCCAAAGTCATTATTGAATTATGTTTCTCAGAACTTTTTTTCCCTAAGAGGACCCCAGTTACAACTACTAACATAATATACTATCATTCTCAACCAGAGATTTATAATTTAAGAATTTCAACCATACTAATAATTTTCACTCTGTAAATTTTGTTCAATAGCATGGCTAATTCAAATTCTTATTCAGAGGTTAGAAAGTTTTGGGTCTGAGATACACATGAAAGCAGAGGTAAATGCACATTTCATTGTTCATTTCAGCCTTGAAATAATTATTTTACTAATTACATTTTTATTTCTAACTATAAGTTCTTTATTTCAAACATCATACTCCCTAATGTAGAGTAGCTGCTGCTGCTGTTGTGGCCTTAAATAACCACACACACACACACACACACACACACGCATGCACGCACGTGCGCGCGCGCGCAAAAATAACAAAATTCAACCATCCTGTCAGTGTATCATGGAGGAGAACAGTGGTCCACTCTAGTTATTGCAGGTGTAAAAACTAAGTGTCGTCAATGTTTCTCGGTTGCTTGGCAACCATCTTATTAAAATTTTATAAAGGAAATCTATATACCTTTCTGTATATATTAATATATAGAAAACCTCGTTCTTTGATACAGCTTTAAAAATCCATAATTTTTTAAATCCAAGTCAATTATGAAATAAAATTATAGAGGAAAATAAAGCTTCTCACCTTTTCCTGTTGTTCTTCTTGAGCGTCTGAGGACTGTGATGCTTCTTTTCCTGGAAAGCCAAAAAAGCAGAGTTAGTGATGGGGACAATGTTGTCTGTATCACACACTGACATGGTTTCTCATTCTGCTGGATGACAGACAGTGATTGTGAGGATGGGAAGGGAAAGAGACAGTCACATGTTCCTTAGCTGCTTAGCGATTCCTTGAACTCAAAGTTCTTAACTTTTAAGGGGGAGGCGGTTACTTGGTGGTAGACGAGAACTCTCCAGCCCAGAAATAAGAACCTGCACTCTTAATACCTCAAAGATAATTATAAATAGGAAAGATAGACTATATTGGAACATTTTATTTAATAATGTATTCAAATAATTAAAGTTCACAGGAATATTTAGAAAATCCACAGTATGTTCTAAAATGGTAACTATTACACAGCTATCAGTTTCTGTATTAATGTTGATAACTCATTTAAACACTTCTGTTCTTGTAACAGCAACTTTTCCTCCTTTCGTGTCATAATTAACATCTCATGTGAACAAAATTACTATTTGCCTAAAAGAAAGTGAAGTACAAAGAACAATGCCCGTAAAACTGAGGCTTAAATAAGAAATACAGATTTGCTCATATAGTAATAGACATCGATGCCTTCATTATTTACTACAGATTCAAGTTTTAAAATGGGAAATTGTTTTTAAAAACTTACTAAGAATGATTGTTACAAATAAATCTCGGGCATCTTATTATTTTCTCCTTAGGAGAATGAAAGATCTAGCGTCACCACGGTCAAACAACGTGTGGATATTTCGCAGACATTTGAGTGTCCTCATGCTGCTCTGAAGTAATCTTTTCCCAGATATATTTCCTCGCAGGCCACGGGGTGAGGGCTAAAAAGGCCATAGCCTAAATTTTGTTTATCTCCTTTAGATGCAGATTCTCAGGATTTTGACTCAATAGAGTGAGATTTATAAATGTGTACTTGACAGACTATTCTCTAATTTAGCAAATAAAACAGAAAATCTCAGTAAAATATCCACTTACTGTAATAAAATTACATATTCTAAAATATGAGCTCTCGTATGATGAATACCTTTTAAGCACCCCCAAATCAGAGTAGAAACATCATTCTGGGCACTGGAGCAGCGACCTTGAGATCGGGACTGTATTTCATGCACTAAAAGATGTGTGAACTGGGGGTGGGGACGGGGAATCACTGCTCTTTGGGCTTGGTGCGCTATGTTTGGGTGAGAATAAGTATGTCTGGACCACAATTTCAGACAAGAAGCAACCTTAACTATCATGTGGTTCAATCTCTCACTTTAGAGGCTAAGAGATTGAGACAGTCTAGAATTAAGTACTGAGTCTGCTGCCATTGTAATTAGTCATTGACACAGAGGAAGAGAATCAGACTCCTTAACTCCTACTATAGGGCAGAAATCTGAGGATTGGTACCTTCACGCTTGTGGAAAAATTATCTACAATCTGCTTTCCAATATAGTTATGCTAAAAATATGATTTGGTTCTTGTGTCAATTCAATAGTACTTATTGAATGCCAAAATGTATTATTTAGATTTCAAGAAGGGTGGTCGTTCTCAACACTCAGGAACTTAAAATTGGTTTGGGAGCTGCAGAGTGGTGGCGTGGAACGTTAGGGGCCCAGAGGAGGTGGAGTTTGCTATAAAGGCAACAAATTAGATAGTAGGAAAGGAGAAGGAACAACATATAATCCTGAAATACTCGAATAGCAATACAATGGAACTTAGAATAAATACCAAGATGAGACAGAGACAGCATCCACAGGAACTGAAATTGATGGAATAAATGTAGAAAGACTAAAATTAGGTACTTTCCCACACTATGCTACAGAATTATATTAAAAAGAAAAACAATCATAGAGGAGATTATATGCTATTTTTAAGAAAACTGTTATGTAATACTTAACAGTAAAATCATTAAAAATCATAAAAAGCATTATTTTTACTATTAGTCAACATCATTCTGGAAATATAGACAATAAAATGAAGATAAATAACGCTGAAACACAGAAGATAAATTATTGTTATTATCAAATGTATCTAAGCAATACGTATTATAGATTTGGGTAATACAACATTAGAATATTACTAAAAAACCAATGTCAATGCAAATTGAATTTATCATAAAGCTTTATCCAAGCAGACTTGGATTGGAAACAAACAAACCGGAGAGGAGTTCATAAAAATCCACAGATCCCGTGCACTCAAAGACAGGCTTCATCGATATCACTGCTTCATCGATATCACTGATGTTAATTAAGTGCCATTTACACTGCTCACTCCCATTTAAATAGAGGTTTCATCACATACTGACTTACACTACCTGCAACCTAAATCAAACACTCTCTGACAGTAGTCAGGCTTCTTTTTAAATAGAAATCGATTGTTTCTACACTGGAAATAGCTGTTAACTACAGGGCTGGGAATTGGGTGCGGCGAGTAAGGTAGTCTCAGCTTGGGTTCCAAACTTTAGGGGGCACCCCAAAACTCAGCAATCAAGGAAAACAATGTTTTAATGTAACTTTTAAAGCTCTAATTTCATGGTAATCTTTATAATGAACAAAATATCAACATATGAAGTAAACCATTAACTGATTATAATATGTTGTAAAGCAGATAACAAAAAATCTGTTCAAAAATTTAAGTTTGATAGATGATTGACAAGCAAAATTTAAAATTTTGGCTACAACGTTTATCATAGATTGACTGAAAGTCTTCTGTAATAAAATTTTTAAAACAACTTTATGAAAGTTTTAGGAATTAAATGCAAATTCTTGGAAGACATGTCCAGGTCATTACATG
>NW_011888900.1:2141733-2146966 GCF_000151845.1 Pteropus vampyrus
CACTTACTGTAATAAAATTACATATTCTAAAATATGAGCTCTCGTATGCTGAATACCTTTTAAGCACCCCCAAATCAGAGTAGAAACATCATTCTGGGCACTGGAGCAGCGACCTTGAGATCGGGACTGTATTTCATGCACTAAAAGATGTGTGAACTGGGGGTGGGGACGGGGAATCACTGCTCTTTGGGCTTGGTGCGCTATGTTTGGGTGAGAATAAGTATGTCTGGACCACAATTTCAGACAAGAAGCAACCTTAACTATCATGTGGTTCAATCTCTCACTTTAGAGGCTAAGAGATTGAGACAGTCTAGAATTAAGTACTGAGTCTGCTGCCATTGTAATTAGTCATTGACACAGAGGAAGAGAATCAGACTCCTTAACTCCTACTATAGGGCAGAAATCTGAGGATTGGTACCTTCACGCTTGTGGAAAAATTATCTACAATCTGCTTTCCAATATAGTTATGCTAAAAATATGATTTGGTTCTTGTGTCAATTCAATAGTACTTATTGAATGCCAAAATGTATTATTTAGATTTCAAGAAGGGTGGTCGTTCTCAACACTCAGGAACTTAAAATTGGTTTGGGAGCTGCAGAGTGGTGGCGTGGAACGTTAGGGGCCCAGAGGAGGTGGAGTTTGCTATAAAGGCAACAAATTAGATAGTAGGAAAGGAGAAGGAACAACATATAATCCTGAAATACTCGAATAGCAATACAATGGAACTTAGAATAAATACCAAGATGAGACAGAGACAGCATCCACAGGAACTGAAATTGATGGAATAAATGTAGAAAGACTAAAATTAGGTACTTTCCCACACTATGCTACAGAATTATATTAAAAAGAAAAACAATCATAGAGGAGATTATATGCTATTTTTAAGAAAACTGTTATGTAATACTTAACAGTAAAATCATTAAAAATCATAAAAAGCATTATTTTTACTATTAGTCAACATCATTCTGGAAATATAGACAATAAAATGAAGATAAATAACGCTGAAACACAGAAGATAAATTATTGTTATTATCAAATGTATCTAAGCAATACGTATTATAGATTTGGGTAATACAACATTAGAATATTACTAAAAAACCAATGTCAATGCAAATTGAATTTATCATAAAGCTTTATCCAAGCAGACTTGGATTGGAAACAAACAAACCGGAGAGGAGTTCATAAAAATCCACAGATCCCGTGCACTCAAAGACAGGCTTCATCGATATCACTGCTTCATCGATATCACTGATGTTAATTAAGTGCCATTTACACTGCTCACTCCCATTTAAATAGAGGTTTCATCACATACTGACTTACACTACCTGCAACCTAAATCAAACACTCTCTGACAGTAGTCAGGCTTCTTTTTAAATAGAAATCGATTGTTTCTACACTGGAAATAGCTGTTAACTACAGGGCTGGGAATTGGGTGCGGCGAGTAAGGTAGTCTCAGCTTGGGTTCCAAACTTTAGGGGGCACCCCAAAACTCAGCAATCAAGGAAAACAATGTTTTAATGTAACTTTTAAAGCTCTAATTTCATGGTAATCTTTATAATGAACAAAATATCAACATATGAAGTAAACCATTAACTGATTATAATATGTTGTAAAGCAGATAACAAAAAATCTGTTCAAAAATTTAAGTTTGATAGATGATTGACAAGCAAAATTTAAAATTTTGGCTACAACGTTTATCATAGATTGACTGAAAGTCTTCTGTAATAAAATTTTTAAAACAACTTTATGAAAGTTTTAGGAATTAAATGCAAATTCTTGGAAGACATGTCCAGGTCATCACATGGTTCACAAATGATTCCTTTGACAAGGTAGGCAAGTTTCAAAATCCATCACAAACAATACTAACAGTTTAACCACTGTTCTGTCAACCAATTCACCACGTGGCAATAGAGTCTAGTAAGACTAGTAAAGGCCTAAGAATATGGAATCAGCCTTTGAAAACTGTAAAAGAGGGAAAATAAATGGACAAGAGTTATATCACTTTCGATCATTCTGAGGACTATGTGATCTGTCTACTGAATTAAACAGGTATCATTACCTCAAGCTCTGAGATAAGACTGATTATAACCTATGGTTTGGAATTTTAAATTGAGTCAGGTCAGCACATGAATCGGTGATCCTGGATGGGCAAGCAAGACACTTGTCTTTAAGTTTCTTTGCTCTCCCTTTGGTATATTAATAAAACAGCAAATCCCCAGTACCGTAGTGCATGAGCTTGAGCTCCAAGTGACTGAGTGCAGATAGTTCCCTGATTCCTTTCTGCTTCAATGTCTGTGGCTAAAGAAACATGGCAAAGAAGCACCCACCTAGGATTTAGAAGAGCACGGCAGAGGATTCGCTAGCTTTCAGAGTACCAGCTAAGACAAGAAGCACATCTCCCCTCGTATGTGTACTTGCTACTGTAAGGGAATTTCTTGCAGCATCACCGTCGCATATATCTGTGTTCTATTTTTTAATGAATGATCGGGCTTATGCAGGCTTCACTCTGCCCCCACCGACATGCTCTCTATCTAGCAAATGAACAAGTATAGCAAAAAGATATGTAAAAGTCTATGGACAAATTTTCCATATTTACTTGCTGATGCATTAATGTTATGTCTAACAAGATTTAAGATAAAACTGCTTAGAAAAAAAATTAGCAATGATGTTAGCAAAACTTAAAATCAATCACATGAAGTAAGAGTTTTCATACGAAGTGAATTAGGAGCATAAACAAGGTAAAACGTCACCCAGCTCATGTAGTAACTCACTGAGAAAGATCAGAGGAAACAAATGTATCTTTAGCTTTATTATTAAAATTGACATTAATCTGAGTTTCAATCTCACTTTTATCTGTCTGATAAATTGAAAATTTCCAAATAAAAATATGTAAAAAGGAATGTGTTTAATATGAGCAGCAAAAGGATGCAATTACTAATGCTTCGTGGCTTTCGACTAGGGTAGTTCTTAAATTGCTTTGATGTTCTGTTATTGAAGCAGTGATCATTTCCTTTTTATTTTCATGCACAGTTTATCTAGGAGAAAGTTAAAATTTTTAGCACGACATATTCTAATTATTGTTATCCAAGTATCAGAAAATTCTCTGAAGAACGGATTCGACCTCTTTTGCTATCTGTATATTAGAAATAAGTTCTCTATTTCATGTGTGTTTCCATTATATTGAGACATATTTGCACATTAAAAAAAGCATGTGTTTGACAAAATAGATTTCATTCTTCCTCTCGTTTTTTTTTGCAATAATCTTCAGAATCTCACTTAAGATTTCTCTCACTCATCAGATATAAATCAATACTTCGTTCTACCAAAACTTATTTAATGAGCATGTGTAGGTATCTTAAATGACCTAGTGGACACAGAGGAATAATATGTCTTTAAATTATCACATAATACTTGGTAAACTTCTTGTGGAATTTTTGGGAAGTTGAGACGAAAACCTGCCATGAATGAAAGAGGATGGCAAATTCTGGAACTTCATAATTCATGTGAAAATCTGATTTTGTTAAATAAAAGTGTTAAGAAAAATGGTTCAATTCCACCTGTGAGGAATTGCCAGGTACTGCCTCTCTTGACCATACCTCGAAATCACATTTTTATCTTACAAAGGTAATAGACCTCGACCTAGATTATTTATATTTCCTATCTATTCCTGCTTTAGGAAATAAATCTCTACTTGGGCTCTGTCTCTTGTTGATGGTTTTTCCCATAAACTAAAGGCGATGCATTTGAAACTTTTTTTTCCCCAATTTCTGGGAAACTCCACTGTGAGTATGAGCTTCCAGGATTCCCCAGTTGGGGCAGCTTTGGTGTGAGTGAAAACCTCAAGTTTGCACTTTGTCACAGCAGTAGAAATACTGATGTTATACTCAACACTGCCTCACTCAATTTCAGGTATGGGTCTTTTGAGTTTTGGGGCAATTCTTGTTTATACATGTGGAAGCCTGTAGTTACAGTGAGAGAGGGTGAGGGAGAGACAGAGACAGAGAGACAGAGAGAGACAGAGAGACAGAGACAGAGAGACAGAGAGAGAGACAGAGACAGAGAGACAGAGAGAGACAGAGAGAGACAGAGAAAGACAGAGAATAGACAGATGGAGGTGAAAGTGTCAAAATTTTTGTTAACGTTCAGTTCTACCTGTGATATTTTAAGATACAGCAGTGCTGCTGCTCTAAGAGCTACCTTTTATAGTCTGGCCATTGGTTTGGAAGTTGTAGAGCTTTAGTTTTTGTTGTTTGTTTGTTTGTTTGTTTTTGTTTGGTTGGTTGGTTGATTTTGTTGTTAAGCACTTTAAGAATTCATGATCTTGATCTGGGTCTGGTTCATTGCCATTTTCTCTTTCCTCACTGACGTGGTTCCCCATGATGTTCAAAACAGCCTGGCAATACGGCGGAGCTAGAGCACTGACGCCTCAGTGCCGTGAAGGCCCCTGGGTCCTTCCATCGGACAAGAGTTTCCTTTTCCCAAAACTTCCCTCAGCCTGGACGTCCAGCATGATGAGTGCCACTCTGGTGTCTGAGACAGTGCGCAGATTCCCCAGCGGCTCCAAGGCTCCAGGAAGGACAAGCTAGACCAGCAGGTCCATGGTGCCCATTGCGAAGTTAGCCATCGACTGGACAGCCTGTTTCTAGGCTCTAAATTATTATTATTATTATTTTTTTTCAGCAGAGCTGTTGGGGGGTAGCACGTTACAAGAAATCAGGTGCTGGATGTGCTGCCGGCCCCCGCCCCTTGGCCAACACCAGCACGTTGCTCAGGCCCAGGCTGTCGTCTCTGGACGGAGGCCTTGGGTGTGTCAGCACAGAGGCGGCACGCTCAGTGGCTGCGTGATGGCCACCTGGGTGCAGAGGTCTGGTCCAGTGTGGAGAGAGGGGGTCAAGGCATTGAGTTCCAAGCTGGTCGTGTGCTCGACTGGCCTGGGCAGGATCCCACGTCAACCTCTGGGCTGTTGGCTCACACAGTCACCTGCGTGCGAGGTAGAACAGGCCATCAGGTGTTCAGAGGCCCTGGCAGTCATGGTGCTGCAGGAGGAGGAAGAGGGCAGGTATCATTGATGCCACCTGTTTCCCCAAGGGCCAGGTCCTCGTTTCCACACAAGGTAGACAAGGCCCCGTGATGTTCCGCAGAAACGTGGCTGGTTAATGGAACCAGGCCGGGCATTCTTGGGGTGAAATTGCTTGAGCCAGCGATGTGTCTAATACCAAGAGCCCACACTGTC
>NW_011888900.1:2153196-2163939 GCF_000151845.1 Pteropus vampyrus
GAAAGATGAACTGGTGTAAATACTCCAAGGAAAAAAACAGCATCCTGGGAATCAGAAGTGATATTCTCATCTTAACTCAACTATTGAGAGAAACTACATTCAACCCAAATAATAGTGTGACATTCAGTAGGCTAACAGTACTTTACCATTCTCACACGGGGCATAGATCATCACAGAGCAGTAGAAATCTGCTACTTTCCTAGATTCTGATGAGGTCTGCCTTTGGGGGTATATTTCTCTCTACAATAGTTATAGAATCGATTCTCGATGGTTTTCTACTGCCAGAAAGTCTGCTTTTGAAATCCCAAGCCAACCAAAAGAACAGGTTTCTAAAGCCCTATAATATACAAAGGAAGTATGTACTATACACAAGGAATGAGATTAAAAGGTTCTATTACAAAAACTAGAGAAAATTGTCCATTTTACTTCAGCACTCTCTTTCTGAGTAATCAGTACAATATAGTACACAAACTCTCTATATACATCAGATTCATACAATTCAGCAAGGGTGACACAAATACAAAATATTTTTACCCGGTCAGAAGCTGAAATGCAAAACAAGTTGGGAAACTATGTTCTCTGGTACAGAAATATAACGTCTTAAGCTCTTTTTGCTTATTCTTAAAGTGCGCAATAGACTTCACAAGTGTTTAAATCACTTCAGAAAACATAGCCACTCTTTTAATAGCAGATAAAATGCAAATAAAATATATCTCCTTTTTTTCCAGAGGGAATAGCGACCCCAACATTTGTATATTTGTTAGATATTTGTGATGTTGTCAGCTAAATGTGCTAAGAAGTCAGAGGAAATTATAGGTAATCTAGGGGTGAGTCAATTCACTGCGAATTTATTTAGCCTTTATATTTCACAATGCTTGAAATAGAATACGAAATATCTACTTTATACATGTCATTTATCAGGGAAATAGATACATAATGGCCTAATTGCCTTCTAATAATTTACATTTTCTGATTATCTGATACTCCAGATTCTGAGTGTTTGTTCTTTTAGACCTTCATCTCCCGCTGAGACAGTAATTTAACACATTATATCTTAATTTATATAAATGTCAAAAAAATTAACTGTTACCAAAGCTGTAATGATAACTGCAGCAGAGTTGGAGCATCTTGTGGCAATTACTACTTTTTCAGAAATTGTCTAGCAGTTTTGCAAAAAAGAAGGTATTTGATTTTCATGGTGTTATTCTTGGTTGTAAGATGAAGATTTGCTGGATTGATAAAGACACAGAGACACACGTACATGCACATTGAGTAAAATCCAATTTGAAGGAATGGTTGTTCTATTTTAAAAAGAAATTAAAGCCGTTTAATTTGATCATGTTATTTCCATTACATTTTGAGACAATCTGAGTGAAACAAAATCTCAGGCACTATTAAAAGCCCACGTTACGGATATCGCATAGTGGCACTCACTTAAAATGAAGCCTTATGAGATATCATAAGCAGAGGTGGGGAGAGGTATGTTGAACAAATTTGATTTCTTCAGAGCAATCTTTTTGAAATTATCCTTCCGGAGATGCAGGCGATGGGTTGTTTTTTAAATGTGAGAGGTGTAAACTGCACCGACCTTGACTTTAGCCGCCTTAACGAGGTTCGGTGAAATCTGCTCTTAGTACCTCTTGTCCATTAATCTCTGCTTAAAATAGGGTGCCGCCAGTACCAATCTAATAGGGAGAGGTTTTTTGAAATATACATTGTACATTTACACAATTTATGTAGATTATATCTATATCTATATCTATATCATCTATATATACATGTGTGCATATATATCCATTTAAAAATCTATATTGTTTTGATAAGTATTTTAACTATAACTTAACTATAATTTTGTCATATAGAAAGTATAGACTTTAACATTTTCTTGAGTTTACACCCCTGGAAGTGTTTCAGGTCTCTGCATTTTATAGTTGGAAGCCAGTGAGTTCATGCATTTGAATGCAATGGTTAACATATTTATGCCGTTAACAGTTTATAAAGGCAGTGAGATACACTTAGTGTTTCAAAATGAAAATGATGTTAGTCTTATGTTTATTCTTATATATTTAAAGTCTTGCATCTCTAAATATACTAGATATTAGTTCTCTGATAATTTCCTGCCCACGCTGCTTGCCTCTGGAATGCTACACAAAGTTCTTATATTATCAACGCTCACTCATTGCATGTGTAGAGAGGACCCCCAAGTGTCAAAAACTGTGCAAAAAAATGCAAAATAAAGTGCTGAGCAAAACAACCATTGCCCTTGTTCTCATGGAACAGATGTTTGACAGCTTGTGCTTGTTTTTTTTTTTCTGTTTTTGTTTTTTTTCCATAGAAGATGGCAAATGACCTTCTCCTTCTTCTGTGATCTCCTCAGAAAGATTCTTGGGAACTGAAATGTCAAAGACTGTAGTGTGAGCCCTTTTTCAAGATGGATTTATGAAAGTCCTTGCTTGCTGAACCACTGCATCTTTCCAAATCTCAGACCTTTTTTCTACATCTGACTGCCATTCATCCATTGATAGACATTTCGGTTGTTTCCATGTCTTGGCTATTGTGAGTTAGGTACATGTGATGAACATGATAGTGCATCTATCTCTTTAACATATTGATTTCATTGATTTTGAACAAATATCCAGAAGTGGGATTGCTGGATCATATGGTAGTTTTATTTTACATTTTTTGGGGGAACCTCTATACTGTTTTCCATAATGGTGCACCAATTTACATTCCCATCAACAGTGCACAAGGGTTCCCTTTTCTCAACATCCTCACCCATATTTATCTTTTACCTTTTTTATAATAGCCATTCTAACAGGTGTGAGATGACATCTCATTGTGGTTCAGATTTTCATTTTGATAATTAGTGATGTTGAGCACCTTTCCATATGCCTATTGGCCATTTGTATGTGTTCTTTTGAGAAATGTCTATTTTGGTCCTTTACCCATTTTTTTTTTAATTGAGTTATTAGCTATTGAGTTGCATAGATTTCTTATATATTTTGGATATTAACCCCATATCTCATATATGATTTTCTCCCATTCCGTAGATTACTTTTCTCTCTGTTGATTGTTTCTTTTGCCGTGCAGAAACTTTTTAATTTGATGCAAGCCCACCTGTCTATTTTTGCTTTGTTGCCTGTGCTTTTGGTGTCATATTCAAAAATTCTTTGCCCAGAACAATGTCAGGAAGCTTCCTTCCTATGTTATCTTCTGGGAGTTTTATGGTCTTGTGTCTAAGTTTTTAATCCATTTCAAGTTTATTTTTGTATATTGTATGAGATTACACATTTAGGTGTTTCTCTCATAGTAATAATTTTTTTTTTTTACTTTCTTTCTTATTTTTTTTCCTCATTTGAAGTCATCCATATAACAATAAGTCATTTTTACACTTTTGTTCAAGTTTTTGAAAAAATCTTAGTTAATCACAGTTTTAATAATTTTGATAATATTTTATTACTCATATCCAGATTCTTATATCTTGGGGAATACAGTGAAACTTTGAAGAAACTTCAAAGTTCCTTTTTTTCTTTTCTTTTTTTTTTTTTTAGTAAAAACTGTTTTCCTAGTGACCATGTGCAATTTCAGGTTTTTCTTCACTCTCTAGTAAACTGTATAGTATATATATAGCATGACAATCTTTATTATAATTATAACTGTTATTTCCTGCGCTTTTAAAGACTGTACTTTGAAAAAAATAGGCTCTGAGACAGTTTGACCGTAATGATCACACTATAGATGGAATAAAAAAAAAATGTACAAGTTCATCGGGAATCATTTTAGTCATTGGATAGGATAGATATAGCCCATAATAGATCATAAATAACCTTGAATCTTTCATGTTTTCCAATATAGGAGCAAAGCTTCCTGCTGTGAGTGAGGTGCTAAGAATTGAAAGCTTTTGAAAAATAAAGTTTGGAATAATGTATTAGGAAGATATAAGCAAAAGTTTATCATAGACTAGTAAAACTAATAAGGAAGTCAGGAGATAGAAAAAAGAGTAAATAAATAACACTGGATTGAAGAGGGGAGAGGATGAAGGGTTCGTAGACACTCTTTTTACATTTAATTACCTATACTATTTATAGAAAGATAACATTTATATAGAATATGTATGTATTTGTCTCCTGTATTTTTAAAACTGGGGTTATTTATAATATTTAACCACATATTCATAGAATTTGTAGAATACACATATGTAATATAGGCACATACACATTTATATACCTACTTAAATTGTCAAGTAAAAATGAGCATGATAAAGTGTATTAACATTTACAAAGCACTTTCAAATACTCAAAAATACTGAAATCTCACAAAAGGAAAAATACCTGTCAAATGCTAAAATTCAGGATTTTGAGGTATTGAAACATTGTTACATCGTTAAAATCTTCAAAAATGAACTACGCATTACTAGTAAATGGTATTTTAGAGATGATTCAAACATAAAAGAGAGCCTGACCTCACATACTCCTGGTGCCTTAGGACACTGCCATTCTCTAATTATCAGAATAAAACTCCCTCTTTTCATGGCACTTTGGCTTTGAGTCAATGTGTCAATGTTGAAATCACTCATTCCACTACGTTCCAGATGGTACTCAGGGGATCATTTTCTAATTAACCTGGCTCTTTCCATGGCATTCATTCATTTTTGGTTTTACTGATATTTTATCAGCTAAAACACATTTCACATTTAAACAGCTTATGAGCTGCATTTTAGTCAAACTGGTACAACAAGGATAATGTTCTCAACCTGTAATAAAGGACTAATACTAATTTTTGTACTTCCATTCAACACACTTAATTGCTACAATGGTAAAATGAACACTCTATATGTTTAAAGCTTTTATAGTCTGAAATCTAGATGACTTAGTTCACTAGTTCTGAACATTTTATATCTAAAACAAATTAAAATCATTGAATGTCAAAATTACCACTCTTATAATTGCATGTATAATTTAATTCAGGTGAAATATAACAATGAATAAGAGGTATAAATCTGTCAAAAAGAAATCAGACTTCTAGAAGATAGCATAGGTTAGTGGTCACGACCTTCACATATCACATATCTTAGATCAAGTTAAAAAGGCTCCTTGAACCTTATTGTTTTCCTCAGCAAATGATAATAATTATTGTAATTTCCTCATACAACTGTTGAGAGCATTAACTAAAATAGTGCAGTTTAAATATTTAGGACAGTGTCAGATACAACAGTAATAACTCAATACATGTTAACCGGGGAATGTCTTACGATCTTGTTTCTGATTTAATTTTAAAGTTAGAATTGTCTTCAAGGAGTGAGATACAGCTAGATCAGCCCCTAAGCTGGGTTGTTCAGAAATAGAAGCCAGACCATCTGTACTTCCCCAAACTACTGTGCAGCACTGACAAAGATAACCTTGAAAAATCACGTGAAGGTAGAAGTTCATGTTTCGTGAATGCCAGGAGGGAGATTTCCAAAGCCAGGCACCTACTTGCTTTGATGCTACCTCCCACTTCCCCGGATATTTCTTTTTAGAACCACACAAGGCTTCTCTGAATAGTCAAAGGAATCGTTGATATTGTGCTCTGTAATAACTAACGTCTGAAGTATAGCACTCCATAGTAAATTTTATAAAAAATAATGTGCATGAATTGCATGCAAATGTTTACTAAGTGGGAATATGAAGGATTTTGAGGCCAACATCACTGAAATTCTCATTAATGACTTAACAGGTAGCTATATAGGGATTGTACACAATATTGGCCTAAATAGAGCATTAAAAAAAATTGTATAGCTTTATAGCCAGGAAGAATATATTTTACAAATAAATCTCACACTGTAGTTCCTTAAAAATGTCATTTTCTAGAGTGCATTTATAATGAAGTAATATATACTCTGGTGAGAGTTTGCAATCAGTTATTAAGGGTTATAATTAACACTTCACAAAGGCCTAACACATCTTTCTACATCGTTGGAACAGGCAGATGATATATTAGAAATTCTCGGTCTTATAGCTAGAAAATAATTATTCACCTGAACTCATTTATTTCAGAGTAGTGCCATTTCTCTAAATATAGTTCAGTTTCACATCTGTATCCTGACACTGTAATTTAGTAGCCATCAAAGTATTATAAATGCAAGGGTTTTTAATTTGATAGAAAAAAAATGATTTTAGATTATTTCTATGAGAAGCAGACTAAGTAAAAGTGAATCATGTATGAACCATGAAGTAGTTGTGAGGAAGTTATGGAAGCCTTGCTGAGCTTAAAAATGTTAGCTCATTCACTGCCAAATATTTCTCAATTAATTAAAATAGTTCTTAGTAAGAAATAGAAAATAAATATTTTAGTAAAAAAGAAGAACGTTCTTCATATTCAAGTAGTATACCAGTTTATATGTTAAATCCAACAGGCTCCAAGGAGTAGTAGATTATGCTAGAACTGTCAATATGAATGTGATTAAGACTGGGGCCAAACATTGTGGTACAGTATAAAAGAAATAGACTTCGAAGTCAGAAAAATTTTGTTTTAAATTGAGGATTAGTTACTTTATTCTATAATCTGGGTACTCACTCCATCTGATGCTGAATTTCCTAATCCATAAAACACAGAAAATGATCATAGTAATACCATTGCCTAGCGGGCCAGGTTGCCCATGATCTTAGGAGAGATATATAGAAGAATTTGAACCTGAGCCATAGGCTCAGTTATATTGAGAATCCAATTGGCACAATATATGTATGGTTTCAGAAGACACTTTCTCTGCAATCTAAGGTCATTTAATTGTATGACACCTTTTGTACAATGCCATTTACTTATATAGCTACCTCAACCTCCCGCCCCGTTTGCATCCCTAATGTGTGCATAGATTCTACCATTACTCTAGTCTTTCTGATGACTCAGAAGAGAATATCTTTTAAATACCACTCAGTATCTTCTCATTCTTGTCACCATGGTTCTGTCTCCTTTTACATTACGCTTTCCCATACCATCAGACAGTAAAGGCAGAAATTCCAGCAAAAGGCACAAAGTTATTGAGTAAGTAATATTTGTGACCTTAGCTGAATCATTTCATATCTTCTCACTGTCTTTGGAAAATCTTGTGCTCAGAAGAGTAGACCTCTGCCATTTACTTAAAAACAAATTAATATCAAGAAATTCATTAAAGCTTTGTGCTAAAGAAATGATGTTAAAGAAAAAAAAAATATGGTGTTAGCCTGACAATGCCACTATTAGAAACTCAGTCCTAAAACTTAACGTGATTGAACTTAACTTCAGAGTTCATTATTTGCAATGAGTGTTTTGGGCATGAATACTCCATTCAGATTTAACGATGAATACCTTCCAATCTGTACACACTGACAAAAGTAATCATTTGCTCCATTAGTAATGACATGCTATTTAAGGCATTGCCATTTCTGAGTACCACTTTCTTGATGCTATTTTTAACTTAATAGTGTTACTTATTAACTCAAAGAAGTGATCATATAAAGATTATACAGGTTTCTCTGAGTCTGAATATTTGCTTGAGTTTCAAGATGACAGTAAGAAGGATCATAAACCAATGAAGGTGGGATAATTGGAAGAGTTTATATAAAGGAGGCTGCAAGGACAAGAGTCTTAAAGTCTGTGCCTGCAGGAAACTGTTTTATATTTTCCTAATTGATTGACCATTAGATTGATACACTTTTAAACATATCCTCTAACTAATATAGTAAGAGATACTTTTGAGGGAGTTCGTGTTGCATTATGGTAAACATAAAATTTCATATCGTCTCAAAAAAAAAAAAAAAAAAAAAAAACCAAAGGCATGAAATGATTAAGCAGTAGAATCAAGAGATGCTAATGATGGGACTATGGGTTAAACCACCTGGGGCAACACAGTGAGAAAGCTTAGTGGTTGAAATGTATAGGCTTTGGAGCCAGACTGCCAGGATTAAGATCTTTGCCAGTAAATTGATCTTGGATACTTTAATTAATATCACCATATCTCAGTATATTAATCTATAAAATGGGATTAATAATTATACCAATTTCACAAGATTGTTTGAGAGGGTTAAAAAAGTGTTAATGTATGTTTGAAAATGTAAGTACTATGTCTAGTAAGCACTATACACGTTTCAGGTAATCCTGGTATTAACCAGCAAGCCCCTTCATTCCATCTGCTTAAGAAGCTCTCTGTATTTCTTAATCTGAATGTTTTCAGACAGTGTCTATCTAATGAATTCTGCCTATTTTGTTATCTGCACGAGTTTTGTTGATGAGAAGGATGATTTATTCCAGTATGCTACTAGTGTGTTGGATAATTATAGTAATAGTGGGTATCATAATTATTCTTGACTTTAATGGAAATTCTTCTAACATTTCATCATTAAGTATTTTGTTTACAGCAATTTCTGGTAGATAATTTTCAGCAAGTTGAGAAAATATCTTTCTATTTATAGAAAATTAAGATTTCTTGTATAATCAGAAATGAATATTCAATTTTAATAATATCCTTTTAGTAGGTCCATCTTTGAGTCTCTTAAATGATGACGGTATTCTATTTATATATGACTGATTTCCATATCTCAGATATTATTTACCTCTAACATAGATCCACTTAATACTTTTAGCTACTTCTACCATCGAAGTTCAGACCTATTGTGTTATAGTCCATTAAAGTACAATTCCTATTTTTTATCTTGCCAGAGTATGTCTAACATATTTTTTGTGTGTTTGTATAGCAGGATCGACAATAGCCAGGGAGATTTAAAAAGGCAACATTTCTGCAAATACATTGATACAATTTTGAATATATTATATGCATTCGTAATTTTAATCCAATCTAAATTTTAAAAATGATAAACTGAACAACACCTCTTCTGTCCCACTGTTTTGCCCACTCCACACATCAAAGCCTAAAGCTTCCTTCTCATGAGATATCACCTGCCCATCTCAACTGACAAAATGTCTTAAGGGGCTGTATTCCTTTAAAAAGAAGTACAAAGAAATAGCAAAAATAATTACGAATTTTACTTTGTTCAATATCATATCTTTATCACATTTGTGATCCTTGTAGGGCCACCATCCAATCCGCTTACTAAAGACCTCAGAAGAACTCCTCTATTCTTCCCCAAATCCTCGGCACATCTCCATCTTCACTGCAGTACATCAGGAAGTTCGGTGATTAACTCCAAAGTTAATCTTGAACATAACTTATTTCCTCCTGCACCACCACCTCCCCTATATATTACGCCAATCCTTCCTTACTCTCACACCTCCACCTGGACTGCTGCGATGGACCCATACTGACTTCTTTTCTCTCCTTCCCACCCAATCTACGCAGCAATCCAAGTCATCAATTTGAAATATAAATCAGCTTTTGTCTCTAGCCTGCTTAAAAATGTGCTTATACCTTATAAAACTCTGCATAACCCAGTCTGTACATAAATCTTCAACTTCGTCTCTCTTGCCTCGCTCATTCATTCTCTTCTAGTCACAATTTAAGTCAGTCTAATTTTACCTCAGGTACAAAATGGTAGATTGATCATAATTCTTATTTAGTAACTATCATGATCCTTGGTGTATGAATGGTACCATTTTTTATTTGTTTTATTATGTTTTATTTTCTATTCCCTGCTTCCATTACCCTGTTCTTATTATTTCTGACACTCTCCTCATACATATCGTACTTATTTATTACACTTTGCATCGTAATATTTACTTTTTTTTTACTTGACATATTTTGAGATCTGCTCATATTTATACTGGAATATTGAGTTTGTTACTTTTTTAACTGTACAACATTTTATCATTTGCATTTAGCAAATTTTCTAGTGAAATATGCTCCTAGAGTATGTCGTATTCTTTCTTGAGTCACATCCTTTCTCTCCTCCTGGAATCTAGCCTGTACAGAGACTAATCTAGTTAAGAGAAATATAGTCAAGGCACTGATTGCTACCATTAATCCCAATCAGATAAACTGTTGGAGTATAATCCTAAAAACATTAAAAATATAACCCTAATGCACATACTTTGTGAGCTATGACAAGATTTCAAATTAGATATTACCTACAGACACTAAGGTTGCCTATTTAATAGTCTCTATTATACGTATTTCTTTGTATTTTCCAAGGCTAGGAAATCAAAACCAAGAAGTTCATCTTCATCAGGTTTTGCCTACAGAAATTTTAATATGAGTGAATTGTTCGCTCTCTCTGTGTTTTCCCAAATTTGTCAAGGTTTCTGCCATGCCTGAAAGTGACTCTCTTTATTGTGACTGCTTCAAGCCATAAAAGAGATTATTATATCAGGTTCCTTACGGGCACTGGTCCCACCATGGATTTACAATAGTGTTGCATAATCATTACCCTTTCAGATGAGGTTTATTTTCAAATATAATCCTCAAGAGATGACCTCTGTTGTGCAATTGATTTGTCTAATTAGAAGCTGGCAAAAAGGAGGGCAGATTCTTATTGAACACATGCAGATAACTATATTGCTATGGAAAGCAAAGTTACTTAGAAGTATTTCGATGAGAACAAGATCTCAATGTAGCCGTGTTTCACTTCAGTTTATACAGTATAGTCTACTAAAGTTAGAAATAGAGTAGGAAGAATGTGAAAGATTTCTTCATATGCTTACCAGAATATAGACAGTAGCACAATGACAATAATATTCCGAAAGAGATAATCAAAATTATACTATTTTTTTAGTCCATGTAGTTATATATTTTTCTGTTAAATCTTTGATCCACAGTCAGTTTTCATTAAGTCTTCT
>NW_011888900.1:2163989-2183058 GCF_000151845.1 Pteropus vampyrus
GATGAAGTTTATTTTCAAATATAATCCTCAAGAGATGACCTCTGTTGTGCAATTGATTTGTCTAATTAGAAGCTGGCAAAAAGGAGGGCAGATTCTTATTGAACACATGCAGATAACTATATTGCTATGGAAAGCAAAGTTACTTAGAAGTATTTCGATGAGAACAAGATCTCAATGTAGCCGTGTTTCACTTCAGTTTATACAGTATAGTCTACTAAAGTTAGAAATAGAGTAGGAAGAATGTGAAAGATTTCTTCATATGCTTACCAGAATATAGACAGTAGCACAATGACAATAATATTCCGAAAGAGATAATCAAAATTATACTATTTTTTTAGTCCATGTAGTTATATATTTTTCTGTTAAATCTTTGATCCACAGTCAGTTTTCATTAAGTCTTCTACGTTAAGATTTAAAAAGAATCACTGACATCCTCACTCAGTCCCTTGAAGAATTCTAAGCACTGTCTACAGGGATGGTGATGTCGGCTCAGACTGAAGTCTGTATCCTTGAGTCGGTTCCTAGTTGTATTAGAATTATAAGTACTTTGCATGGTCATTTACACTAGTCTCTGAGATTGTCCTTTCTCATTTGGGAGGAAAAAAGATAGATCTGGTTAATATATTTGAGTAACTAATACCATCTGAATGAAAAATAGTAAAATTGCCACATGAAGAGGAGTGAACAGAAGGTGAGGAAATAAATTTTAAAAAACTATAAAAAAACGTGTTTGAGAAATTTTGCTGTGAGGGAAAGGAAAGAGATCTGAAGGCAAGAACAAGAAGATGAGGGGTTAACACAGGGGTTTAGTTTCCTGTTGTGCCATCCACCCCTCCCCCCGCTTGCAGTAAACTTAATGACAAGTGAGGTGAGAAAGACCTACTTGAAAAATCTAAACTGTATGAGAGATAAAGGACATTTTTTGTGTGAGGTCTGTGAAAGGAAGAGAGAAAGTTCCTGAGCAAAGGGATTAGTCTTTGCTAAGAAGAAAAACTCAGATACTTTATCAGGAGAAAGCGAAAATGAGTTTCTATATTTGGTATCAGAAAGTAAGAGCTCCCTTGTCTGGGACATCTATTTTCTCTATATAGTGAGAAACGTGGCCATTTTCTGTGAATAGTAGATGAGAAGGTTTAGAAATCTGAGGAAAGTAAGGAAGACTTGAAATAGTCTGTGTAGATGTTTGGAGAATGAACTTTAAAAAATAAGAGCATCAGAGGGTAGCGGTAACACAAATGCGTCTTATAATTATAAATTTTCAAAAGCACATAGAATCTGCATTTATGCCAGTCATAGATAGAATATATGCTATGATAACAAATCTCAATATATTTTAAAATATTAAAATACTTTAGAGAACATCTTTTACCAAATAGAATTAAATTAGAAATAAATAACAAAATATGTAAGAAATAACCAAAAACTTGAAAATTAATGTAATTTGAATTATATAGGAACAAAAGAGGAAATCACTCACTAAATTAGAAATACTTTTAAATTATGAATGAGAATAAAGACATAACACAGCAAAATTTACAGAATGCAGCTAAATCGGTGTTTAGAGGGAAATTGGCCAATCCAATGCTTACGTTAGAAAGAAAGAAAACTCAAAAATTTATTATCTAAAATTTGACCTTAAGCAGCTAGCTAAGCAAACAAGAAAAAATTAAATGCAAAGTATAAAGTAGAAAATAAGAAATTAAGGAGTAGAAATCAAAATAGAAAGAGAAAAAAATAGAATATACTCCAAAGCTGTTTCTATAGAAAGATCAGTACACATAATAAATAACTTGAGGAATATTTTTTTAAAGAAGGATAATATCAATATCAGGAGAGAAAACAGGACATCACTAAACATTTTATAATCATTTAAGTCATAATAAAGGAACATTATTAACTGCTTTATAGCAATAAATTCAACAACTTAGAGGAAATGAAAAAATTACCTTAAGTGGCCAAAAATTTTAAACTGACACAAGAAGAAATAGAAACTCTGCATATCTCCATATCTTAAAAAAAGATTTCTGATGAAAACCTTTCCACAAAGAAAATCATAGGTTGCAATTACTTCGCTGGTGAATTATAGCTAAAGAAGATTTAATAAGAAGCCTACATAAATGCATCAAAACTGCATTTCTGAGAACTCTATTTCCACATAAGGTTGCATTCTGAGGTACTCAGGGTTAGGACTTCAACACATCTTTTGGGAAGGGCACAATGTAACCCATGACAGGTATCTACACTGATATCATTCTATAGAAAACAATCGAACTATAAAATTTGAAGAATAAAATGTAAAATTCAATTTTTTTAAAAGAATGGAGATGTAAAGTCACAGATGGAAGCCAGCTGCTTTGGCGGGCTCATCTGAGTGCCACTGGGTGCACTCAAGCATTTCTAGTAAGTTGACAGAGTGGCTGAGGCTGCATGATCCAAGATGACCTCACTCTCATGTGTGACTCTTGGTCACTATCTAGCTGCTTCTCCCAATAGCAGTGGGGTTGCAAGAGAAGGCAAATCTTAAAGTGCAAGCACTTTTCAAGCCTCTGCTTGTTATCGCATTTGCTGTTACACCATTGGCCAAAGCAAGGAACAGTACAGAGGCCGAGACCAAAGCAAGGGAGCAGATAAAGAGGTGAAAACAAATTGGAGTCTGCAGCAGACACGCACTGAGGTGAAAACCCATGAATCCCACCCTGAGCAACCACCCCTTGAGGACCTGTGACTTGCTTCTATCCAGTGGAATGTGGAAAGGGTGACCACCACTCCCTCGATTAGTTTACATTATACGGTTACGCACCACTTAACAACAGAGATTCGTTCTGAGAAATGCATCCTTAGATGATTTTGTTGTTGTGTAAACATCATAGAGCACCCTTACACAAACCTAGTCGACACGCTACTACCTAGGCTATATTGTATAGCCTATTGCTCCTAAGCTACAAGCCTGTACAGCATGTTACTGCACAAAACAACATGAGAATAAATCAAGCACAAGAGAAAATAATGTAATCGAGATGTGGTAAACACGAGCTATGTGAAGCTGCTGCTGGTGTGATGTGGCATATTTTACAGCAAGTGTTTTTTTTTTTAATGTAGACAGAAAATTATACTCTAAAATAACAATAAAGAGTATAGTACAGTAAATACTATAAACCACTAACATTACCCTCATCACGTATTATGTGCTGTACATAATTATATGTATAGTGCAGTAGGTTTGTTTACATCAGCATCACCACAAACACCAGTCATGTACTGCTTTATGACATTAAGACAGCTATGATGATAGTAGGCGATGGGAATTTTTCAACTCCATTATGATACAGGGCCACCGTCCTATAGGGTGTCTGTCAATGAACAAAATGTTATGCTGAGTATGACTGTATAGCAAAGATGATGGGATGTTACCACCATTACTATGTCATAAGAATTTGCCTTATCTAGCTAGAAAGAAATATCTTTTTGCTGTCATGGAAGAATCAAATGGCCAAGCAGTGAACTGCCTATGAAGAGGGCCACAGAGCAGGGACCCGCCAGTGACCTACAGAACATGAGGCTGGCATTCAGTAAGAAGCCAAGGCTTTCAGGCATACACCTGCTGGCAATGAATTCTTCCGATAATCTGAATGAGCTTGGAAACAGGTTCAATCCTGTATGTAGACTCCAGATAAGGATATGACGAGCTGATGCCTTGATTGCAGCTGGTAACCCTAAGCAGAGAACCTTGATTAGCCATGCTGACTTCTAACTCACGGAAACTGTGAGATAATAAAAGTGTGTCGCTTTAAGTCATTAAGTGCATGGTCAATTGCTAATTAGCAATAGAAAATTAACACAACATTATTGAAAATATCTACCACTGTCGGTTATCAGTGAAATGCTCTATATCTCAAACCTCTATTCTTATCTAAATCTTCACTCTCTCTTTTTCACCCGGCCCTTCCCGAAAACCATTCTTCCCATCAGCCTTCTCCAGTGAGAGCCGTTTTCTCTCCTTTACATTTGTTAAGTTCCATACACATAGTCCTGGACAAATACACGATTTATTACTCTACCCCTGCATGTATAGCTGGAGAGAAGCAAAAATCACGCTAAACGCAATGATAATTCACGAATATCAACATCAAGGAGCTTCTTAGAGAAGCTCAGTATGAACAGTGCATTTCTATTCACCTCTTCTTGCCTCGGCTTGTCTTTCCCGAGACAACTATTTCGTAACTTCTCTTTTTTAAACATCCTACACCTTCTCCCCCATCTTCCCTTCCAAATGATGACCTTGTTTTCTACATCAGTAAGAAAAATAAAAGCAACTGAAATTTCTTTATCCATCTCCAGAATCTGCATAGACGCTCTACTTCTGAGAAATGATTAAGCCACATAGTACCTCTGGATGAGTCAGAATTTCTCTTAGAGGTTTTTGGTTTTTTTTTTTCTAATTAGGTACAGTGTTCGTTTTTAATGACAGCAATTACAATAAACATAAAATCTTTACATTTAAATTATTTGAATTAAACTATTGAGTAAAAATATAGAAATTCAAAGTTTTAATCACACGATTTGAAAATTCAAAGTCATTGTGTATATTAATTTTTTACAAAACACATGTATGGATGTTAAATTATCTATTTGTTCTTAGAAAAACTGTAACAACTGAGACAATGACTCAGGAACTCAGAAACAGCAAACTGAAATGATTTTTATTTGCTTTTTTTTTTTTCAACAGTATGCTATTACCAGTAGTTACTTTTTATTATTTGCAGTAACTTTTTCATGCCACAGTAGAGGGACAATTTGCAAAGGCATCAAGGGCTGTGTGAGTATTTGATATCTCAGAGGCCTGGTATGAAACCTTTTTGGTGGAAAATTCATTAGCAGTTGCTTAGCAACTGCGGTATTTGGATGTACTGAGAATCGCTTGACATGTTTTTAGTGGAAAATATTGCCATAGGGAATTTTAAAAAATGAGATTTGGGAGTTGTCTCTGAAATTTGAGAAAGCATTAATTGTTCCTGACTAGTAAAATATTATATTTGAAAGACATTTCAGAAGGAAGATTTTTAAGATAGAGTCTTATTGGAAAAAAAGAAAACACACATACGCAAGCAAACAAAAAAAGGTAACTGTCAAATAATTAAAAAACACTATTTGCTTATGAACCTCCTGAATGTAAATATAACACTAGATTATCTTTCTAGAAAATACTATTTTAGAATTCAAAACATAAGAGGGAAGAGTTACTGATTTAGATAGATGACAGTTATTTCACAAAGGTTAATGGCCACCTAAGGTGGGGTACCTCTCAGAAGATATTACAAGGAAAAAAACCTTATTGTCAGGAAATACGAGGTCTTGATAAACCATATATATTTAGTATATATGCTTATTTATTATTGATATATAAATATATACTTACATATATTAAATAAATATTGAATGGTCGATGAGAATCAAAGAGCAATTGTTCTAGAAGGCAGAGGATGAACCGGAATACGAAATGGAGAAAAACAATGAAGATGGCACATAACCCCCTCCATCGTCCTTCAAATGCTACAGATTAAGAAAACTGAATGTTACCATACAAACACACAAATAGAAGAGAATATTCTTGAAAGAAGAATCTCGTACTGCCAATTCCTGCCCATAAAAATATAGACACATGAACAGACTTTAGCTATACAAAGCTACTACGAGAAGAAAACAAAATGGGAGTTGAAGCATTTGAGCCGGTAAAGTTACCCTTTTTCTTCCACCAAAACAAAACAAAACGAAACAAAAAAGAGGAGAAATCTGTTACACAACACAAAAACTTTAATTACATATCCTAAACAAACAGTTGGAGAAATAAAAGATATCTAGAATTAGAATTTGCAGATTGAGAACAGAAATGTAAACTAAAATAGAAAAATGAAATTGAGAATTAAATGAATTAAGGACTATAAGACAGAAAAGGCAAAAACAATTTGATAAATGAGGACAATTGACAAGATGCCAGGAGAGAACTGAATTGACTGCATACTTAATTTGAGACGATGAAGAAAGGTAAGCAGGAAAAACAGAAAGCAAGGAAGTGAAAATGAAGAAAATAAAGAATAAGTATATTTGAAAAGAAAATGTTTAAAACAGAAGACATAAAAAGATGCAACTCTAAATGAAGTACTCCAAGAAACTGAAACAATTAGGCTCTACTAATGTTCAGAATTATAATCGCATAAAACTTTCAAAAACAAAGAACTACTGGATCGATATATCGAAACGGACGATTGGAAACAATTCTTCAGACTGTCCTGACTATTTTTTTCCAGGCTGCTTGGGTTGCTGGAAGTGGTGTCTCTCCAGAGCAGCTCGGCTGTGCTCATTGCCCATTTTACAAACTTCTTCAGGGTTCCCCTCCTGTGACAAAACCCACCGAATGTGCAGGAGCCACCTCCCCCTTGCATCGCCCTATGGGAAGTGTGGCTGTGGGAACCGGAATGAAAATGTGAACACTTTGCCTACTGCTGTTCCCAAGAGTGAAAAATTGTCCTTCATATCTACCCAGGAATCTTGTATCTTCTGCTGGCATCCTAGAAACTGCGGCAGGCTAATTTGTTAGCAAGCGTGCAAATAGGGTAATATCTTGGAACATTTAGAGTTCCTGATATAACAATTGTAAAACAACAGACTTCATATATAAGGGGGAAAGCTTCATGTCTTCTAAGTAAAAAGATAAAATGAATTCCAGAAATGCCAAGTTGATTTACTATTAGGAAATCTACTCATGTAATGTATCATATTGAGAAACCTAAGAAAATGAAATGCATGAGTTTTTTCACAGATGCTGAATGAAGACCGCCCAGAAACCAGCATTTTCCTTAATGGAAATATAGTAGATGTATGTCCACGGAGATCAGGGACAACCAAACTAGTTCCGCTCTCTACAAAATAATTTAAATTTTTTCGGGGCAGTATGAGCCAATGGAATTAGAAAAGATAAATCAATTAGTGATATAAGGTTTTTGAAAAAGAAGAAATAAAACTACTTCCTTTTGTGGTTATATTGTACTTGGAAAAATATCGCGCTGACAGGATGTAAATTAATGTATAGAAACCCATAGTTTTCATGTACCTGGGCAGTATCCAGTTAGAGAAGATAGTGAGAGAAAAAGTCCCATTTTCAAAGCAACAAGGAATATTGAATACTTAGGAATAAATTTAAAGAACAATGTATAAAACCTACAGGAGGAAAACTTTAAAACACTATCGACAGGCAAAAATTAGTGTTAAACAATTAGAAAGCCATGACGGGTCTTAAACAGGTTGGCTTGACATCATAAATAGGTCTATCTCTCTAAGTTCATTTATAAATTTAATATAGTCCCAATAAGCTATAGCAACTAGGTTTACTGGGTGGACTGGAGGCAGTGAGGGAGGGATGTGGGCCCTAGTCAGCTTTCGTGGGGTCCAGGCCCCTCTCTTATTGTTTTAGGACCTGATTTTCCTTTTCCCACCTCTAAGCCCTCTCTGATTCCGACTGCCTGCCCTGGTGACTTCAATCCCAGCTCCAGATGCAGAAGCAACAGTCTAATAGTCTAACAGTAGACTCTTTAACCAGTTCTCACATCTGCGTTAGCTCTCATCATTTGATCAGTCCCTTTTTATGTATCACATTTAGTGATTCTGCTCTTCTGATGAAACCCTGATTGAGACAGCCATGATTATAGAACAGAAAACGGGTTCATGTTCTTTAAATGACTTCAGGTCACATTACTCTCGATGTTTACAAGGTATACGGGTTATTACAGACATGCTTAAGGAATCCACAAGTCATCTTTGCTTGTGAATTTATAATCTTAAACTGAATGAACTTCATAGTGCAGATGCTGATGGTTTTTTTTTTTTTTCATATCACTCAATTTTGTGTATATACCAAATTTACCTTTGGTCTAAGTTTATACTTTAATGACATTTTCCAGGCTTTCTCAATTAATATTTAGAAATAGAAAGGATTATTTATTTCATTATTACTTAATCACAGATTCTGGGACAAGAATTCTTAGAAATATATAACATATAATACTTTTTATGATTTTTCTTCTCTGGGACCATCTTTACCCAATATTTTACAGTAGATCACCTAAAGTTTTTTATCTTTTATTATTATCCTTAGCAAAAGATAAATATGTAGCTATAAATTATAAATAATAATGAGGGTTATAGTTATTGAAATTCAGATAATTCTCAAACTTATGTATACTCAGTGCACAACCTTAATATTAAAAGGGATAGGATAACAAAATGTCTCACATGCCAGATACTGCTCTAAATTCTCTGGGTATCTTACTTTACTTAGCCATCCACATAACTCCTCAAGGATTTGTTGTTATCTGTGCTATACAGACGACTGAACTTAAGCTTAGAGAGATTAATAAATTACCCAAGGTGAGAAAGCTAATATGTAGTAAACATGGCATTTGATCCAAGGTCTCTCTGACTCTAAAACCTATGCTCTTAATCTCTTCAATAAAGACTTCTTAAAAATAGACTCCAATCCCAACACCGGTATACACTTCCTTTGATTCCACTTAAATAGTTTCAGTAATGTTTCTCTTCTGGTCAATACCAATTGTTAGAAAATACTTTCAACATAAATAATGGTTTCCTGTAACGTCTTCCTGAATTCCTTTTCATTGCCCTCTGAAGTGAGGGTACCAGAGTCTGCCATCCCAAAATATGCCTCTATTGCTTATTTGAAGCTGATTATTTTTCAGAAACAGAAGACCCAGGAAACGCCTTTGCCCTTCTGCCTAAAAGGAACTTAGGCAGAGGCCCTGCTCCAGGAAGGAGAATATCATCACAGACTGCTCTCCTTTAAGAGGAACCAGTATGCAAAAGACAGGGAGGAACCTCGCAAGGCCCTTTTGATCAAAGTCTTGTGTCTCCTTGTTAAAGATGCCCCAGCAAACATTCATTGACCAAACACTTGCTTTTCCATTTCCAGATAAATTTCCTTCTTGCCCTTATTCCCAAACCATGCCCCACTTCTCCTGAGCTCCTGGATGCATATAAGCCTTACCTGTTCAATGTGTCCTCAGGTCTTGTACTCTTATGACACCCCCACGTGTACATGTGTACTAAATTGGGTTAGTTCCTCCTTCTAATCTGTTCCCTATTAATCTGATTATTAGCCCATCCCGAAGAATTTAGAAAGTAGGAGGAAAATTATCTTTCCTCCTCACAGAAGCACCACAGAATATCCATTTGGCCTCACCCACGTGTGAGCCTCTCGAAGGCTGTGATCGTATTCCACTTAGTGTCTCTTTTATAAATAATTATTTTCCCTTCTTCAGATGATCATTTTCATCTATAATGCTTATAATCCTTACCATTAAAACTGTAGCTTGCCATTATTCCTCTTAAAATGGTGTCCACCAATCTTAAGTAAATTGACCAACTCTTCCAAAAAATTAGTAATAAAGGCGTATATGAACAAAAACAATGTTCACTGGTTGTCCTTTAGGATGGCAATTGTCACTATTTAAATCTAAATTAGCCTGCCTGTGGGCACTATTATCAATACTCTGTTGTGAATATCAGTGAGGATTGGTGTCCCCGTGCTAGTCTGTTGGATGTGGCCTCTGCACAATTGTCTCATAATGAATTTTCATAACCATTTCTTTTATAGCTCTGGAAAACTATCTTTTAAATCAGACCCGATAAATATGGCAAAGCTTAGTGGTTAGCTCACCCAACCCCTGCTTTTATCCTGGACATCTGGCCAGTTGAGCCCAGTCATGTCCATTGCTTGTGTGGCACAGTGAGTCTAACATGTTAAATTGCCACACTTGAGTGTTATAAACACCATCTTTCTATGCTTTTTCTGGTTTTCCAGAATTTACAACATTCCAAGAATTAGTGGGAGCAGTATCCTTCTGCAACTTATTTAACAGACATTTTCATCATCACTTTATTTCTGAGATCATAAGGATCGGGGGAAAGAGACTGACTCTTACAGAGATATTTTAGTATCTTTGTGAGAACCTTGCGTGTGTTAGCTGCCTTTGAGTCAACTCCAAAATGAACGACATTCACAATGCCCCATCCTCAACAGCCCTGCCCAGCTCCTGTAGACTCAGCCGATGGCTTCCTTTTTGGAGTCGGTCCATCTCATATTTGGTCTTCCTCTTTTCCTGCCGCTTTCTATTTTCCCACCATTACTGTCTTTTCCAAAGAACCGCGACTTCTCATGATGTGCCCAAGTGGGACATCTTCACTCTTATCAGTTTTACCTCCAGAGATGTTTCCAGCCTAGTTTGCTCTAGGACCTGCTAGTTCATCTTTCTGGCAGCCAAGAACATCCATAGAGCCCTCCTCCAGCACCATATTTCAAGTGAATCAATTTTCTTTCCTATCAGGTTTCTCATTGTCTAACTATTTGATCTGTTTGTGGTCATTAGAAGACTTTTATAATTTAGAAAGTTCCTTTCAGAGGCAGTATTATGGAGAATGGTGGGATTACTATCATCAGAGATCCTGACATCCGGTATGTCTCTCAACCATGTTTCACACGCTCATTCTACTCCCTGTGGCTGCCCAAGAAACCCTACAGAAGTGTTACAGCTGACACAGAGTTAACGCTTTAAATACCTAACGCTCTTCAAAATTTGTTTCCCTTATATTTGGTTTCCTCATGACTACATTTTCCTAAAAATTTTAGCTTTGTATAAACCTAATTTTTGCTTTAAAATAATATGTGAAATAACAACTTTACTATGGTCAAATCATCTTAATTTAAATGATTGAAAATTCATGTTGAAAGCAGATGGAGTGGGGTCACCCTGCTTGTCAGGGCCATATAGCATCCTCGAGATGTTCTTTGTCTAACCTCCACCGTACACATACTTGAGCTGTGTTAGTGCTATTATTCCCAGATGGTTATTGATCACAATGATACTTTAATATTCCATAATTACTATTCTCTACAGATAGAACCCTACACTCACATGTCCTCTTATCTTAAGATGAATTCCATCACTTTCTTGAAGAGTTTACTATATTTTTTAAGTTTAATATCTCTTCTTTATGTCTTTCTGCTAGCACACGAGAGTTTGAGGATTAAAGACTCCGTTGCTTAGTTATATCCATCCACGTGAGCAACATTGGTCAGATTTTACAATGCTGTTCTTTGACCCTAATTGCTTATTGTTCCACACACTAATTGCCCTCTGCCTGAGGCCGTTTTTCATGGCTTCCCTTGGTGCCCCATCTTGTCTTACTTCACCTGCAGTTCATAGCCTCTTGTTTTTTTAGTTCATTACCTCTTCAAATGATTTGTGGCTTACTCCTTTCTTTGTCCTTCAAATGTTTTTCAACGCAAATAAAATATTTTTATTTTACTTTGGTTTGTTTTAAGATCATTTTCTCATTTTCTTTGTATAGTTCTTATCTGTAGATAAGGCATTAACATTCATATATTATTTTCACTTTCATGACTTACATGTTTTAGTAGCCTACACAATGTCATGATTAGGTACTGGTTCTCTATCTGAGATCCAGCAAATAGGGATGTGAACAGAAATGAAAAATTGCAAATAAAATAAACTAAGCAATTTTTAGGGTAAAAAGTTATGTATATTCTATTATTGTTGTTATTGTTATTATTATTGTTTTGTTTCAAGAGATTGAAACTAGAGTCATGGTAAAAACACACAACCTCTAGGAATGTAGTTAGATAGGGAAAAACCTGACTAGCATGTTTTGTAGTGGTAAGAGGTTTAGTTTTATTGTTCGATTGATTATGTAGTTTGATACCAACTTTGCTCATATAATCACAGCTAAATATAATTTTTAGAATTTCTCTCCTGTTAGATCTGGGCAAAATGTCTCAGAAACTAAAAATTAGACAAGTTCATGAATTCATATAATCAAAATCCCTTCAATTAATAAGTCACTCAATGACCCAAATTATTGTCTTAATATTAAAACAAGAACTTGGAATCTGGGTGTTGACATGTAAGTAATACATACACAAGAGGACTTATACACAATCACCACTTAGCTCAAACAAATTTCACTTATTTCCTTCAACAAATGAAATAGCAACTGTGCCCAAGCAATCTGGTAAGGAGACCAGAAGGCCCGAGCTGCCTGGGGAGGGGTCAGCCTGTCTCTTTCAACTGCGCAGCCACCATTTGCACTCAGCTAGCTTGCTTAGTGGGCACCGCTTAGAGATGTCTTCGCTGCAAGATAGACAAGGGCCTGGATCCCTAAGAGCAATCTGGAGTGGTCTTCAAAAAGCTCAGCACACTCCAGAAAGTGCAAAGTCAACGTCTGACATTTTCTGGCAGGCAGGCTTTCATACTAGTTGGAGAAAGTGGACAATCTTGGTGTGTGTCATATTTTATTGGTTCACATGCATGCATGTATATACGTTATTCTCAGCTATCAGTAGTTTGATAGGGTTTTAAGTTGTTTTCAGTTCACACCATTCCTTATCAATATATTCTAGAATTTTTAAGTACTATCGAAACATATTTATGACTTTAGTATATAGTTATGTTCAACTAACTCTATTAAACAACGTAGCCACATGACCGAGGGAAAAACAAATGTTTATAGCTACACTCTAAGAAAACATGTTTATAAGCAAAGGAACATTTGCAATGGGAAAACTTATTTGCTACTTTCACGTATCACAAATGTTAAAATTAACCCCTATTAAAATGCATGAAAAGCATTCTTCACAAATTCCACTTCACACATCATACTGAATATATTATCACTTATTGGATATTGGTAATAAAATTTTATAAAGTCAATTCTAAAATTATAAATGAATCAGCATTTTAGAATTGACATTTTTAAACATGTTTCTGATGGTATCCGGTGAATTTTAAAATATCTTCGTAAAAAATCTCTTGGGAATCTAAACTCTCTAATTACAGACAAATGTCTGAATATAACCCTTCGACGTTTTTTTAAAACCGAAATAGAAAAATATTTCTTTAAATTAGTGGCATTAAAATAATTTGCATTTGAGGGTGTCAATCTACTGGTGGTTTAAAGTGGGGGAGGGCAGGGAAAAGAGAAAGCTACAGCGCTTTACAAAAAGGATTTGGTAAAATTGCATGGGAAGGGACATATCGAATTCCATAGAAAAGCCTTACAAAATTAGAAAGTTGCTCATCTGAATTTCGGCATCAGTCTCAGTATAAAATTATAATTACATTCTGCTTTCTCCTCCCCCATCCTATAATTAGCTTCTCATAGTTTAGATATTGTTTTTGAATAGGTATCATGGTTTTCCACTTAAGAAAAATAAAAAAAGTCTTGCAATTGCCTCACATCCAAAAATAAAATATAAATAAATCTTCTTTTTTTTTGATGTGCAATAAAATGCATTAGTCGTAAGGCTCATGAATACAGTTTAATTTTCAGTTGCTAAAAACCAATATCAAAGGTCGGCTTATTATAAAAGAACTATTCTCTAAATCAGAAAATAATTAGGCACAGAATAAAAAATAGAAGGTATTTGTTTCTGGAATTTATTTGCACATCCAAAATAACCTAAAATGAAATTGGTCCCAGTGTGAATCAAGAATCATATTTCAAAAGGATCTCCATTATATAAGACTCTATAACTAATTTTTTTTTTGCGAAGCTAAAGTAGGAGAGAACACCTCTCTATTAATCCATGGTTTTAAAGAAGAGTAAGTGAAGGCAGAACGAGGGCTGAGTCAAAATAATATGAACATCTCTACTTAGGCTAATTACTTGCCCTATCTTCAGTGCCTTCTGAAAATACTTTTGCTATGGAATTTAAAGTTTAGAAAATGTTTTGACCTAATAAAAAAAAAAACTCCTGATCATTTTTATAACAGTGAAAATTGGCTGGGAGCAAAATTAAGTGGCATTTTTCATTCCAAATAAATTTCAGCGCGAATAAAGTGGCCTAAAAGTGGTCTAAAAAGCTTCCTCTAGAAGTGGCACACTTCACTTCTGCCCATAAGCCATTAGACCGAGCAGGTCTCATGACAATCGTCCCTGTGGAGAGAGAAGCAGACTCTTTCCAGGGGCAAAGCAGTCCAGTGCATTATGTCTCGTACCTCCTGGATGTATTTTTTTCTTTGATTTTGCCCCACCTAACTTGCATTGGATGAAGTGTGAGCATAAGAGGTAATTTTTTTTTTAGAACTTCTGAGCTTAAAAATAGCTTTATTCTATTCTGACATATCACTAGCGATTTGGGTATAAGATGCGAAGGTGAAATAATTGTCCCTTAGAATAGGAATAAATTGCTTTGATGTCCTCATGCTTCCTATGGTGAGATTGACCAATAGTGCGTTATCTAATCCACAATTATGTACGATGGCCTGTATTTCAATCTAGGAGATTTTAAGATTTACTCTTGCAGTTTTAAAATAATGTATTTCCTTATGGGTCTTTTTTTCAATTTTTGTTCAGGATATGATATTTAGGAAGAGCCCAAATATCAGTTGTCGGTTGGTTTTTCTCTCAGGCTGGTATTTTTCCATAGGGAAGATATTCCAATTTTTGGCAGAGTTCTTGGAGCTAAGGGAGGCATCGGGAGTAAAGAGGTTCATCATTCAATGAGGTGACTTTGAATTTAACTTTTCATTCCAGAAGTCTGTTTCAGTATTTCATCTCCACCTGGTTTTTCGCTGGGATTCTTGTACTTTAATTTTCAGCTTCATGGCTCTCATTTCTCTACAAAATAATCTTGCAGTCTTCAGCAGGGTCAAAATATCTCTAGCTGCATAGCTTAGTAGAGTTTATTGTGTGAGGAGTTCTACTGATTTTATATATTTTTTATAGTTTTACCTATTTCTTATACAGTCTTTCAGCTAATCCTTTAATTTCAGCCCCATCATATCCCACCTTAGAGATATATGTCACCACTTCTGGATCATCCTGAGAAATGGTGACACATACTAGCTTCCTGTGTCTCTTATTCATTCTTCCTCTTATAATACTGTTTAACTTTCTCTAGTGGGCTAAATCAGTAATCACTTAACTTCTCTCATGGTAAATGACAGTTCCAGAAAAAGAGATGTAAAAAAAGTCTCTGTCCACTAAATATTAAAACAGAATTTCAAAGCTTATAAAAGATTTATTGAAGATATATCATTTAATAAATCTTTTTTTGGATGTTCCCGCTCTCAAGTGACCCTCACGTTGACCAGGATTTAAACACAAGATTTGTCACACTGAAATGTAAAGCTCTTCTCTTGAATTAGCATAAAAGGTTTGTTATAGAGTGTACAGAAAGATTTGAATCACATATGCAAATTACATAGCAAATTAAATTTGAAAATAGAATTCCTGATACCAAAACTTTATCTGTGTCAGTCATGTTGAATGTGGAGACAAGAAAACGCTGCCTTTCGCTCCTCTTTTCTGATCTGATGATTGATCTTTGTTCTATTTTACCTCATGTTCAACAGAGTGTTTCACCTTCAGCTCCTGTTAAAGGCATGCTGTGTGGATTTTCAGAAAAATGCGCTCTTTTTGCAGGTTCACAGTTATTAGCGAGCTTTTAGTAACCATTTCTTATTCATAACTTCGAAAAGGAAAATAAAAAGGTACATTGCAAATCTTCACAAGATTCATCATTCCTTTTCCAATTTTCATTTTCTGCTCCAAGTACTTCCAAATATCCCCATCTTCTGAATTCTCTGTCTCAGAATTTATTGTCTGCTTTCCTCTAAGTGGTGTCATATAAATTATCTGAAATTACCAGTGTTGCAAGATGGAGGGAACATTTCATCCCTCAGGAGATAAAACCCTAACCACACTTGCATAAACACGGTCAAAAGGTTTACTCTTGAACAACTTGTTTCTAGTGATTTCTGTGTTGTGGGAATCTATTGCAATTTTCAAAGCAAGATTTTCAGGTATAAAATATTTTTGCACTCTGTAGAAGCTATGTGCCACTTGGGCCACTGTCTGTGTATTCTTCTGCAGCTCGCCAATTATATGGAACAAGAGAACTCCATTATTACCTAAATGAGTCAGGGTGGAATATTTCATCATTTCTCAAAGCAAGTGACCTCTCCACCTTGCAGACTGTCTCTGTGAGTCACTCTTTGAATAGACGCACAGAGGTGAGGCTCGGCATCAGACAGTAAGCCTGTTACAGCCCACTCAAGTCTCAATCTCCAGGCCTGGCTATGAGCTTTTGGTTCTGACATACACTTTATGAAGGATAAATTATGATCTTGAGGAAACTTATGAACAATGGCAATAAAGCAAGCAGAGCATTTATGCATATAATCCATGGGTAACGGCGAGTCCCAGCAGAATCAGTGGAATGATAACTCACGAAATCCACAAAGGGTCATCTTCAACGCATTTTAACGTAACGACGTAAGTCAAATGTTATTCCTGAAGCGTCAGTCCTATATTTATTACAGCAAAACCGACCTAGATGTGTCAGAAAAAAACAATTCCCAAATCAAATACTAGTTGCAACTGGGCATGAAGAAGAGGCCTTCAGAGAACAAAACTGCATCCAGAGGAAGAAAAGGACATGTTAGTGTTTGTCCCATTTGAGCATCTGTGGATCTGTGGCCAGAGTCTCATTCTGGGGCGGGGGAGGGGAGGGAATATATATATTATATATTATTATTATTATTATTATTATTTTACTTAAGTCCAGAGTAAGTGGATTCCTAGAGACTGTGGTCTGAAAGATGTCTGCAAAACAAAAATTCCTGATGAGGTCTAATTAGTGTAAGGAAACTAAAAAAAACAGTTAGATCCAAATTGATTTTTCCCTAAAACACACCACGCAGACGTTATTTCACTTAAAAAACACACACTACAGAATATTTAAGCCCTATCTTTACTAATTTAGGAAAACCATTTAGTAAATAAGAGGGCTGGGGGAAAGATCAGACTAGATCAATAAAGACTGACTTTCCTGCATAAACTATGTGAAGTTTAAAGATCTGTTTGCATCTTCTGGAAGGATAGAAAATTGTTCAGAAGGAGAAATGCAGTCTGAGCCAGGTGGTTTGTTTAGTTGGGGAAAACGCCTGATTAGGCTTCTCTAAATGACAATTAAAATAGATAGCAGTAAATGAGACACAGTGACTAGTTCCTCACAGGCAGTAAGTAAGGTTTTCTAATAGTAGTTATTAGGTATGCGCTCAATAATAAAATAGCCCTCCAGAAACTCATCTGTTTTAAGTATTATTAAAAATCTATCTACGTATTTTAAATACCTATTATACTACACAAATATTGATTTTTTTTAAGGCTGATTTTAAAAATCTTCATTTCTGTTAGCATATTCAGTGATCTAATGAGTTATTTAGTATTCATTTAAGCCTGGGCGACTTTGCGATTAAAATAACTGTAACTTTTATTAGCTTTTGGTTAAACTATCTCCTCTTAGTCGGGAATGTGTTACGATATTCTTCCATATAAGTCTTAGAAAAATCAATACAAGATGAAAATAACATCTTTCAAGATTTTGTCAGTGCCGTCACCTCAAGTGTAGAATCCCTCCTAATCAAAATTCACTTGTTGTCTATATGAAACCTGTACTATATCATATATTTCCAGGACTTTTATTTTGATTAGGTGACGTGTAAAAGTATATAAAATGGAATATAAATTAATTCTTGGTTATATTACTTAGTAGAAAAATGAAGTCTAACTCAAAGGAAAGAAGTCAGTTTGTAATTAAGTGATTTCCTGAGCCTCCTACATTTTCATTCCTATTCATTTCGACCTCAAATCAAACTCAGAATACAGTTAATTAAGTGCCATATATATTTAAACTCATAAGTCACAAAATTTATCACAAAGTCATATCTAAAACTTTCAAACATTGAAATTTCTTAAAAATTCCCCACATAGAGTAAATTTGATATTCTCTGTATTACCTTAGAAAATTTCTCAGTATATATTCACAGTCACACACATGCACATATATAAATATCTTTTTATAGGAGGGTGCTAAATACGAAATAATTTGAAATCAAGGACTTACTAGTAATTTTGAAAAGTATTTAGAAATCAGAAAAATAATTGCAGAAATAGTAACCTTCATTCTCTAGGTAAAGACAGCAGCATGCTATTCAATAAAGTAATATAGAAATGTTCTTTTAAAAATATAGACAGCTATGTATAATAACCCTCAGAAGATTGTCAATTTACTGAATGATAATAACTATGGCATAAATCAGTTTGATTCATAATATAAGTTCATTTTGATCTTTAAACACCGAAAGGAATTATGAGATTTTTAAGTCCGTCCTACTCTTATTTGGATGTTATTAGTAATTCTTTTAAACCCTTACTTTTTAAAAATCTGTCTTTAAGTTTAAACATTGCATATATTCCTTAGCTTATTAATATACATGGCTTTCTTATTTCTGATTTTAGTTCGGGTTTTCATAGGATTTTAAAAAGCCAATAAAACTAAGCAAATATCTATACAAATTCTTGCTTTCTTATAATTGAACTTTCAAAATATCACATTACTTTTGTCCAAAAATACAAATCAAGAAAGCAGCTATATAATGTGAGACAATACCATGCAAACTGATATCAAATATTTTATGTTAAGCAGGAATTGTAGTAAATTTTGCCGTTAGTTATCACATATCAGAATAATTTTATAAGGTGATATCATGCTCAGCTATTTTATTTCTATAAAAGTATACAGACGTCTGTAGCTAAAGGAAAAACAACACAATAAATTATACGATTGATGTGGAATTTTGAAAAAATACTCAACAAAATTACACTCCAGAATCTCTCTCCCCCTCCCCACCCACCTCTCTCCCTCTCTCTCCTTATGACTTGGCCTTTGTAGCTCATACGTGTGAACAAAAGCAAAGAGAATATATTAATTATTTAAAACATCAGTGACATTTTTACTAGGCAACTTGCATTCTGTCTTTTTTTTTCCACCAAATGAGACTACATTTATGAGCAGAAAAAAATTTTTAATGTAAAGCAAACACAATTTCTTATTGTAATCCATTCCATAATTAAGCTTAACAGAGAGAATATTCAGTTTATAGTATAGTATAGTATAGTATAGTATAGTATAGTA
>NW_011888900.1:2184098-2192864 GCF_000151845.1 Pteropus vampyrus
TTTTCTGAAGAGAGATGTCAACAGCGCTAAATTGAAAGCCATTTCATTTGTTTTAATTTATACAAAACTGAATTATATTTTTGGCTTCTATTTAGTGGAAGGTCATTAGTGTGTAATTGTCCCATTAGTGACAGTCTGACGATGTAGGCGTGAAGCCATAAACTCAAAATGCATTTCAAGATCCTTTAGGATTTGTTTTAATGCCTTCTCTTCTGTGAGCTTTCCAAAAAATGTTGGATATTATAGACGAAGATGAATCTGTCTTTATTGTATGAAAACCAATGATGACTGGTCATATTCACAGTAAATTATTTTTTTCAGTTGGCTCTCAAGTGAATAATTAACAGGTTAACAGAGTTCCACACTTACCGTTATGAAGGTGACATTCTCGTTTTGGTTTTTTTTTTTTTTTTTTTTCCTCCCCCCTCTCTCTCCAAAGTCACTTCTGTCTATGGTAATAATTTAGGAAAAAGAATTAGAAGGCACTCACTAAAATGATTTTTGCTGAAGTCCCTGGATAGCACTTTGTTTTTCTACCTGATTTCTCTCAAGGTAGATAACAACTAATATCGTAAGCATGTGAGGTTTGTAGCCATGTGGGGGACAGGAGCACGTTTTATCTGGAGGAGAAACTGGTCTGATGTGTTTGGTTCCTGCTAAAAAGAGTGGCCACCAGGGATTATTTACACACACGAGGCTTTGTTATTTTAATTGTGCAAACTGGATGCTCTGGTTGCAGTGGACTATGATAAATAAAAGGCAGTCTTCAGTAGCCTAGATAAGGTGGTATGAATCGCTTACCAAAAGACACACCCCATTCTGATTGTCGCTAATGAGACCAATCTGATTTTCTTCCTTAGCGAGCTTGGACGAAAAGCAGACAGAAACACATGTAAAGGGCATAAAGAAAAACCAGAGGAGCCACGAGCTATGGAAGCTGTGAGCACAGAAAGTCCTGATGCAGGAAAAGTGTGGTCCGGAGCCAGCCACTGGAAGCGTTATCAGATGCAGACAGAAAAGGGAAACAGAATAGTTACCACACAAAAGTCGTCTAGTGAGTAATGCAGGGCTGCTATTCAGCTGGCACACATCAGCATGGCCACACTGTCATTTAAATATTGCAGTTAAGTTTAAATTCAAATTGGTGGGTCCATAGCCGATTCTCTGAGGCACATGTGCACCCTCTCTCGCCACCAGCTGCCCTGGCTGATCTCCTGTACCCAGGAATCAAAGTGTTAACATCTGGAGCCTTCACTCTGATTGACTGAGGATTGTGCCTTCTTGCAGAATGAAGTGCTATCTATGAAAGCTTGCCCCTGGGGAAACAGCAGAATCCTGCTGCCGTATTCAAAAGACCTTGGTGGTCTCTGGGCTCCATTACAAGGCTGTTTCAGGCTCTAGTTCATTTCTCTGGAATAGTATCACAATGAATTCCTATATTTTAGGGAATTTCCGTTCTTTGCAATCAGGTCATGTGAGCCTGACCATCACACAGGTCACCCAGAACATAAAGTTGACATCAAAATCAAGGAATTTTAAATTTAAATAAGGAGGCTCAAGGAGTAAGGTGTTATTGCTTTTATGCTCTGAGCTCTACTCACAGTAGGTGTAAGAAAAGGTCCATACATTTTCCCAAAGTCCCGAGATCTAGATGTGCCACATTATGTTACTTCTTGCTTTATTTAGTTTGTTTAATAACAACATCGCAGAGCACAATCTTCTTAAATAGATAAATCATAAAAGAAATGGAAGCATTTTCACTTTTTTCTAAGTTATATCAGTTATTGTGCACATAATGAGAATTCTCCATATAAACATGAATATTCCATACATATGTATATGTTTTGACATGCATATCTAAGAACATGACACAAAAGTGTGTGTGTTTCCTCTGTGCCACGTGCAATGCAATAGGGACTGCTGCATCACAAAAATCCAACACTTTTCTCTTTCCTGGACACACTGCTAGACTACACTTCCTGGTTTTCGACTTTCCCTTGGGTGAGCAGTGCCCATGTGACTGCTCACATGTCAATGACATATGAGCAGAAGAGTTACATACCACATTCACAAATGGCCCACAGAAACTTCCTGCGGGCTCCTTTGCCTCTCTGGCTGGTTGGACCAGGATAAGCCTAGCAGCCATTTCACGGAGTTGAAGATGGAGTACCGAGCACACAACTGCCCTGTTTTCTTGTTTACTTCCAGTACTGCCGTATGAGGAAAAACAAATTTCTATTAAATTTCAGAAGTTGTATATTTTTGGAACTACTTTCAATGGCAGATAGTATATCCTAACTTGCTCATTGTATTAAGTAGTAAATCTCACAAAAGAAGTTTGTGGATGAAAATAGCAATTAGAAAAAAAAAAAAGATTTTCAATGGCCTAGGTTGGGAAAAGATGTAGAACTTATTATTCGTAAAGCAAAAAATAAATTTAGTATCTTCTTCATTTTTACGTATGAAGAGAATAACATTTAAAACCTGATGGCATTATTAGGTTGCTCCATCAGGGCAAATATTCCACGGTCTTCTTGTTTAATGATATATATATATAAACACCAAGCACCCTGAAGAGTTATCATACAGGTGTTCCTCCATAAATAGTTAGTTAATGAACAAGCCAGAATCACAGTTTACTAAGTCGATCTCTTAATTTCCTGAAAATTTTTCAACATCGAGCCCTTAACTATATCTTATGATTTGCCAATATGGCAAAAGTCAAACTTTAGAGTAATTTGAAGACAGTATTTAAAAATAAATTTTTATGTAAGGTATGAGAAAAGTGACCAAAGTACAAGGAATATACAACGGATAATACGGTACCCTGTAACTAATGAGTGACAGACTCTTACACAGGCGTGAAGGTCAGGGAAGAAAGGAGTTACTGGAACTGAGGAGTCTGTATAGAGAAAGCCAACTGGCAGGGGCAGTGACCTTCTGTCTAGGGGTTTAGCCATCCTCTAGCAACCCTACGGGAATGAACCAAAGGCATCAGTATCCCAACCACAGTCCTCTCTCTCCCTCCGGTTCCTGCTTGAACTGACCATTGATGGAACTGAAGTAGAAAGCAGAGGGCAAAAGAGCCCATAGATGCAGTCTATATCCATTAGGCTCCTAAATAAATAGCACGGAACAGAAGGCTGGAGAATAAAGACAGAGGGGCAAACAGGTTATCAGTCATGAGTGGCTCTACTTATATCTGTGGTCACTAAATCAAAAAGAGAAAAAACAGTCAATAATAGCAGATTAGGGTTTAATCTGAACATAAAACCCTTCACTTTAATTGTTAGTTGTATTTATAGATATGACTATGACGAAATATTTGTATACTTTGAATAGAGATGAAATTCATAAACACTGTAGTGGTAAAATTAATAGTCGAGCAATGTTATAGTTAGAGGTATTACAGAGACCATCTTATCATTATGCAGAATAGTACTCTTTTATCTGGTAGGCAATAAGTAGATACAAGGAAGGGACAATCTGATGTGTGATTCTAAGCCGATTAATCACTCCTGCCTTGAAATGCAATTCAAATTCAGAAACAATTGAGATGCGGAATTAAAATGATAGAATACAAAGTAGCTTCTATTCATGATACAGTCAGATTGAAAAACACAAATGAGAAGTGGCCACAGTTTGTTTTCCTATTTCCTCTGCTAGGATTAGCAACTATAAAACCTGGCCCGGGGAGAGACTGGATGTGAAAAATAGACTACATACCCAGAGTCGCTCCCTTAAATGTCCTGAGACCCAGAGGGGAAAAGATCTCAAACTTTCTCAAGGATGAAGGATGAATCAAAACACTGCAAAAAAGAGCAAGCGGAGGAAAACACACCCCACCCCGCTCAGGGTTGCAGATTGGAGCATGTGAAGAAGAAAGTTTCAAGCTGCTCACGTTCAGACTCAGTATTTTCTGCACAATTCCTTCTTTTCTGTTTGCAGACGTCTCTGTAGGACTGTAGCCTTCGCTATTCCATGCAGCAACCTAGTTTTGCTAAGATCACTTGAAAGTTCTATCCTCAGTAGCACCTTCCAGATTTTTTTGTTTGTTTGAATTTAACTTCCCTGATGTATCAACAGAGTCAACCACACCCTCCTGGAAAAATTCCTTTTATGGGACATTGAACCCTATTTTTCCCTTCTGACTTTTCACTTTCTATATCTGTTATTTTTGGTGTCTACTCTTCTCTAGGGCCTTTTGTTGTTTGTTTGTGTTGCTGAAGTTTGATCCTGGATCTTTTTTCTTTTTCTTTTTCTTTTTCTTTTTTTATCTTAAGCTACACTCCAACCACTGACCATTTCATTCTATCACTATGGCTTCAAATACCATATTTTTATTTCTACATTTGACACTTCCACTTTCAATATTGAAGTGAATATATTAAAACTATACTCATGATCTCTCCATAATTTAAACTACTAATTTCCAGACTTCCTTTCTCAATATTTCATGACTTATTCATTCCATTAGTTACTTGTGCCAGTAATCTGGGATAAGAATGGACATCTCATTCTTTCCAACTCTCATAGCTGATGAGTCATAATATTTTACTGGAAATAACTAAAAACAGATGTATTTCACCAAACTTCTAATTTCTTGCACCATTTATTCATGAAAAAAGAGGGTGTAAAGTGATAGATGCAATTTAATTTATTTCAGAGAAGGGCTCTAAGAGAACATGGTGCCTAAGTAGTGTTCTGAGTCAAGAGAAAGTCATGAGATTAAATATGGAGAAAGTTTTGTTTTATTTTTTGAACAGAGAGAAGAGAAAGAGGAAAAGATCCTATGAAGTTTTGAATTTGAGAGACAATGGAGGCCAAAAGATTAAAATGGAACAAGGGGAGAACAATTTTAGATTTACAGAAAATTTGTCAAGATAACACATACCCAGTGTCCCTATTATCAGCCTCTTATATTAGGTTGGAACATTCATTAACATTAACAAACCAACACAAAGACGTTATTATTGACCCAAATCCAGACTTTATTCAGATTTGCTTAGAACTTATTTAATGCTCTTTTCCTGTTGCAAGACCCCGTCTACGACAGTACACTACAGCTGGTCTCCTTAGCCGCTTCTCAGCTCTGGTAGTTTCTTTGGCATTTTTGTTTTTGATGACATTGACAGTTTTGAGTACTGCTCAGGTATATTTTAGAGTACTCCTCAATTAGGATTTTTCTCCTCTTTTTCTCATGGTTAGATGAGTTTATGGGCTTTTGAAAGAGACCGTGGAGGTAAAGAACTTTTATTTCATTTTCTTGTATTAATGCACTAACTCGGTACTCCAGTACAATGGATGAAGCGAGAGAAGAGATTCTTCTCCCATCCTGGTCTTAGGTGGAATGCATCCAGTTTCTCTCTATGGAGTCTGACGGTTGCCATAGTTTTCATAGATGTTCTTTATGAAGTTGAGGAGATTTTCCTCTATTCCAAGTATGCTCAGAGGTTCTATTTAATTTTTTTCTAATCATGAACAGATGCTGGATTTTGACAAATGCTTTTTCTGTATCAACTGATTCTTATTTTGGTTTGTTGCTGTGTTGGATTGCGTTGACTGATGAACTGCCTGCACACCTGGGAGAGGCTCCTGTGCTCCCAGGGGAACTAAAGGAGCGGGGTGCTGTCTCCCTTGATGTTTACATTTCAAGGAGATGTCCTCAGTCTCCTGAGAAAGACAGTCTTGGTTGTAAACCTGACCAGAGGCTGTTTTTTTTTTTAAAAAAAGATATCTATCTCTAAGGAGTAGAGAAAGAATTTACAAATTAAAAAAAAAATGCTCTAAGAAAAGAGAGGAGGGGTGTCTCTTCCATTATTTTTCAGAGGATGAATTAAGCCTCTTATTTTTATTATTTCGTTGTCCTTACAGGTGTTAGTTGTGCAGGTGGTGATAACGCTATTGGATGTGGGATGTATTTCAGAGGTCAAAATGGCTGAAGTTGTGGATGGATTTTGGTGTTAACATGACAGTCAAGGAATAACGTGAGATAACGGGTCTGAGCAATGGGTGAATTGTGACACTTGAAGTACTCACTTGGATGCGTTAGATTTTAATTATCTATTAGATGTTGAAACGCAGGTGACTTCAGGGCAGCCTGAGACTCAGGGCAGAAGTCACGGCTCTATTTTAGAGTAATTGTAAAGCAGATGATGTTTAAACACGGGACACAGAAGATAATCCAGAAAGTACCAGTACTTATAGCAGGAATCTGTGGATCGATTTGGCCCCTGGAACTGGAACCTTTAGAAGACTGAGAGAGTGAGTGGAGGGAAATTGGGAGGAAGACGAGGGAAGTGTGGAGAATTCGGAGCCATGGGAAGAAGTTCGGGAAGAAAGTGATGCAATTTAAAACCCTTCCCTGCCTTCCATTCTATCCTCGTCACAAAGCACTTTCCCCTCGATCTCTAGTCTGTAGCTATGCTTTACATACATCACATTCCTTGTAAATATAGTTAATTTTTTTTATTTAGTTAATATAGTTAAATTTTTATACTTAAATATAGTTAAGTATCCCTTAACTTCTCGACTTCAGCACAATCCAGATACCATCTTCCCTTTAGCTCATACTACAGGGCCCATTTCAAATATCACTTTCTCAGCAAAAACATCCCTAACTTTTACTGCTTTAGGCCTCTCTGCTATGTAGGTTCACTGTATCCAGGAGCTCTCTGTCGAAGCACTTAACCTAATTTTAATGTATCTATATATGTATCTATATATAAAATTTTTAATTTATGTATACATATAATTTTAATATTTCTTTCCTCCAAGAGTTTATGAGCTTTATAAGTTTAGCAACCAAATTGTCTTGCTCACTTCTCTTCCCCGCCCCCACTCGGCATAATGCTGCGTATTTGTTAAATGAATGAGTAAATGATTGAAAAAAAAAAAATTAAAACTATCCTGGCTTCTGCCAGGCTGCTTAAAGCAACCATAGACAACAATCTTTACAACTTGTTCTCATGTAAACTAAATGTACATCCTTTAAAAGTCTGTAGAGGTCAAGAAAATAATGAATCCGCTCCATCCAATTAAAAAAGAATGGTGTTTTTACTTAAGAGAGTCATTATGCAAATGTACCACATAAATATGATAGCAATAGCAAATACCATGAGACAATTAAATTGACTTTTGCATCTCATCGGTTAAAGTTAACATTGCCTTCACACATCATTGAGTTCTCATATCATAAACAGTAATTAAGATATTAATCATAGAGATTCTAAGATGGTATAAGCTGTTTTAGTGCAGAGGTATTCTTTCTTCCTTTTTTTTTTTTTATTAATCTCACCTTATTATGTTCCTAGTGAGAATTATACTCAATATGATCTACAGATTAAACACACCCAAATAATCATTTTCATAAAGCCTGTTAACTAGGAAGTTTCCCTGTTTTTCTTTAGATAATTTACTTGCACATCACCAACTTGCAGTGTAAGCCATAACAGCTCTCTGAAACTAAATGAATTTTTAAATAGAATATTCTCATTGCACATAGTAATATGATTGCTTCTTTAATTAAAATGATTTCTTATTTGCCTAGGAAAGATAAACAATAGTAACAAAAAAGAAAACCAAGCAAATTTGGACCTTGATAGCTTTACTGCAGATAATATTGCATTTGGATGCTAGGTGCATTGAGCGTCTTCCCATTACGGATTCTCAGAGCACCAGTAATCCCATTAAACATCATGTTGGCAGCACCACTACGTGTAACATACAGAAACGCATGTTGTTGTTGCAAAGCTAATTGGGCATCAGTGTGTAGGAAGATGAATTTTAGCTGGTAGAATGAAAACTTTCCACCTGCCAGGGTACCTAATAAGCTCTATAGTGCAAATATAAAGAAAATATAATGTGACTAAAACTATTTTTAGAAAATCATTTTATTAAATGAACAGTGAAAGAAACTCTAAGGCAAGATTGTGCTATGAGCAGGCTACAGCAATTTTGCGTGGTAATTTCATTTTTTTAGTTTCATTTGTGTCTGAGCAAAGAAATATCTAACTCTATTAATTTATTATCAAATTAAAAAAATACTTTTGAGTAGACCATTTCCAGTTTGTTAACTGGAAATTGTCTAATAAAAATTGTCTAATTAGTCACTTTGGGCTCTATCGAACAATAATCTGCTCTAGAAATCTCTAAAACACCTTCTTTTCACATCCCGGGACTTACAAGACTATGCTTCATATGCAGGGATGAAAGGGAACTGATATTACTCTAGAACTGAGTGTAGAGTCCGTCCGTATTTGGTCGGGACAAGTCTTGCTAGGTACACAGGTGATTCTCAACCTGGGACAATTTTAGCGTCCCTTCAAAGGAGAAAGATTGGAGCAATCAGTTAAAAGTTGGAAGAAAATAAAGGCAAAATAAAATTCTAAGACTTTCTATCAAACTAAAAGTAGGAAATCCTTCAGCATCAGAGGTCATTGTACTCCTTTAGTACTTGATGGCCTTTTCTCCGAAATAATATATTTTTTTCCCACTTGTGGTTAATGTTAACTCCTTGTTTCTCTCCTACTGTCTGTTCTCTGGGTTCATAGTATGATATAATAGTTTGTCATGTAGGTGTCAGTGAGACAGCTGCTGTCAAATTTGATTTCCACATTAAGACAAAACAAAATAAACAAAATTAAATAAAGCCGAAATCAAAATCTCTTTAGCAACATACATTGCTCAGTCCTTTCAGTTTACATTGATCTAAAAACTGCGTTCTCTCTTTCCCAGGGCAAAAATAATCAAATAAAATAATAAAAT
>NW_011888900.1:2193664-2195717 GCF_000151845.1 Pteropus vampyrus
TAGATAGATAGATATCTATATATATCTATATATATACTACAAAACAGTAGGATGAAATTTTTAAAGCACATCACTCTCGTTCTCAACATTCTCCAATGGCGTCCCTTTCTATTCAGAGTAAAAGCCAACGACCCTGCAGTGGCATATGACACGTGCTGCTTCCCTCACCTCTTTGCCATCCTCTTTCTCTTCTCTCATCCTCATCCTCTCTCGGTAGCCATCCCAATATCTCTGCTGTTCTTTGAACACTCTTTCCTGGTCCCACCTGAGCACATTAGCGCAACCTGTTTTTCCTTCTTTTTCTCTGCAGTGCTGCTTCCCAGGAGAAGAGTGTATCTCCGTCTTTTCTTTAAAGCACTTTCTCACATGTCATCTTATACATGGGACTTAGAAATGAGACAACAATTAACAATTGAATTCTTCGGTCATACCACACTTCAAGTGCTCAGTAGCCACAGGTAGTAAATGCCTATCATACTGGAGAGTGAAGATTTACAAAACATTTTGCTCATCATAGAAGGTTCTACATGATAATACTGTTCTAGAGCATACAAAGGAAATCCATTTGAAATTATATGATTTCATTGCATATCGTAAGGGACATTTTCTCAACAGAAGCCACCTATTTCATGAATTAAAATATTTGAAACTAACCGACAAAGTTTATGAAATTTGGGTAAGGATAAATTCATCAAACTGACAATGATTCACTTGTAAATTACTGCTCTTTTCAATTATTTAGCCTAGATATAAATCTTAACTCTATAATGTATCGCACTGTGCGACTGGCTTCACTATTCTATACTTTAGTTTTTGTAGAGTTAGAGTGAGGATGAAATAAGATTATATAGGGGGTATTTAGAACAATTATCAATAAGATTTAGTCACTGTTATTATTGCTATTATTACACACTCACTCCTATCTTATACATGGGACTTAGAAATAAGACAACCATATATATTTACTGAGTTTCTTGGATATATTGATATATTTTAATTTTTATATTATCTTTTTGATTGAAAGGGTATCAAAGAGCAGGCTCTTTGAATTACGTATGATTCTTTTTGACCCCCATACTCCAATGGTATTTTTAGTATATATAGAGGCAATGGAATTTTACTATAACTTTCTAAGTCTGATTCTAGCATAGCCTATACTGTAGTTAGTCAAATCATTCGTTTTTAACTCTAACTAAATGCAAATGCAATAACCACTTGAAGTATTCCAGCTGGCTATTAAGAGCCTGCTAGACATATTTATATATCAAAGACTCATATTACTATGAAATCAATGTTAATGTATCTTGTGGTGACCATTAATCTTTTAGGAGTAAATAAAGTGAACACAGTTAAATATAAATTTATATATGTTCTACAGTGCTAATTACGTTTACTAAAATACATTAAAGGGCAAGTTAAAAGTAGACCTTTCTCAGTGTGAGCTTCAATAACTCTTCAAAGCTATTGTCAGTCTGATTTTCCTTTCATTGTAAACCATGATATACTGCTACCATAGCATTTGGGGATGGGACTAGGGGTATTAGTAAATCACCTTAGAATATACTTTGTATAGCTAATAAAAATACCATTTTTGCTTAAAGTTTAATTGGATATGTCAGTGCTTTCCATCCAGAGATGTCCAGGAACACCCCTGAGTTGAAGAAGCTGGGTTTATAACTCATTGCAATGAAGGAGTTTGCAGCATAGGGAACCATTAGCACCACAATAAGAGTGTATTAAGAAGTGCACTTATAAGTACAACAGTGCCAGTTATATTTAGGCTGGTGGTAGGTAATTTTGGGGAGAGTTCAAGGGACCAGGGCTTTGCTTGACACTGGATGCTGCCAGGAAATGAGGGCAGGTCGATATTTTCCTATCTTAATAAATCTTAGCTATAATGTGGGAGAAATGAAGGAAAGCTAAAGCTGTAATTGATTAAGATGTGACAGTCAGTCATCTGTGTTAGCCAGGATAAGGGGACATTTAATCACATTATGCTTTATACAGTATTCATCTTTGTGTCTTTGTTAAAACATGATTATGGAATAAAACT
>NW_011888900.1:2195767-2202736 GCF_000151845.1 Pteropus vampyrus
TTAAGAAGTGCACTTATAAGTACAACAGTGCCAGTTATATTTAGGCTGGTGGTAGGTAATTTTGGGGAGAGTTCAAGGGACCAGGGCTTTGCTTGACACTGGATGCTGCCAGGAAATGAGGGCAGGTCGATATTTTCCTATCTTAATAAATCTTAGCTATAATGTGGGAGAAATGAAGGAAAGCTAAAGCTGTAATTGATTAAGATGTGACAGTCAGTCATCTGTGTTAGCCAGGATAAGGGGACATTTAATCACATTATGCTTTATACAGTATTCATCTTTGTGTCTTTGTTAAAACATGATTATGGAATAAAACTGTTTTGCCTTCAGCCACCTGGGCCATTGATGGGACTTTTCTGTTGAGGTCTCGTAAGATTGATTGTGTTCAGCAGAAGAATATCAAGACACAGCTGTGAGGGTCAGAATAGCTTCAGGATGCCAGGGGCTGCTTTTTTATTATTCAAAATAAATGAATAAAATCGTGGGGGCATATTATAAAGTTACAGTGTAAATTAGAACCTGTTACTTTTCTCTTTCGAAACACAGTGATGCCAACAAAAGAATTCTACAGACACTATCTACATGTTTATATTATTCACATTTCTTTTAGCTACAGTGGTCCAAGCATTTAAAAAAAATCATGAGACTTACAAGAACTTTCGGGGAGCCATCAAAGGCTTATGAAAGCCTATTCCTACCTCTTTTGCCTTAACTTAGGGGGAAAAAAGGAGTCATGTCTTAGTGATTAGAAGAAAGCAACTGATGTGGAAACAAAACGTGTTGATTTTCATGAACTATTCCTAATTCTAATTATCTTTTGGATAAAACATAAATTTATTATGATACTTTTAAGGATATAAAAATAGCAACTCATTATTTTGAAAAATAAAAAGTCAAAATAACTCTAAAGATACTGATCTAGGGTTTATAGGTGCCATAATGATCAACGTAATTTTTTTCAAATACACTACTTGTATAAAAAAGCTAATGGAAAAAGATATGATTTTATGCTGTCACTTTGAAATGAGTAATATTTTATTGTAATATTTTGCATTATGAGATATTATACATATTTAAAGAATTCTGTAAAGTTTAGCATTCAGTTTTTAATTTTAAAAGGGAAAACTTAAATGAAATGGACAAAATTTCTTGAAAAACACTAACTACCAAAACTTTTTTTTTTTTATTTAAGAAGAAAAAGTTTTAATAGCCGTCTATCGATTATACTAAATTAATTTATAGGTAAAATATTCTCAAAAACTATCAACACTCATATGGCTTCACTGGGAAATTCTATCATATATTTAATAAATAAATAATAAGCTTACACAATAAAAAACAAATAATATTTCAGAATAAAAATAATTAAACGAATAAAATACCAACTTCCAGAAACCTCATAATGCCAGTATTGCCCTGAATAAAAAAAAAAAAAAAACACAACAACAACAACAACTAGAAAACGATTATCACAAAGGGGGAAAAAACACTGCAGATCAATATCCTTCATGAATATAGATACAAAAGTCCTTAGCAAAGTTTTAGGAAACCAAACCCAGCGATACATAAAAAGGACTGCACGTGGCGACTAAGTGCCATTTATCCAGAAACGCAAGGTTAAAATAACGTTTGCAAATCAACCAACATAACCCATGAAATAAATAGAACGAAGGAGAAAAGCCACACGAACATTTCAGTCGATGCAAAGGGCATTTAGGAAAATGAAACTCTCCTTCTTGATAAAATCTAGGTATAGGAAGTAAGTTTCTCATTCTGACTGAAGGTGTTGGGGCCAAGGGCTGCCTCCGCAAGACAGCCCACAAATGGCATATTGATTATTTAGAATTCAAATCACCAGAGAAGCAGCAAAGGCGTAGATGGGGCTGACTTTCCTCTGCCTCTCTAAATGCAGGAAATAAATCTAGGTGCCCTTCCCGATCCCAAAGGACTGAAAGACCAGCCAATCACACGAGCTATAAAATTGAGTAGAAAAAGCATAAACAAACCTTGTATGGGCTTTTGCAGTGTGTACCTAAGCTCACACTGCACCTACATTCCTTGCTAATGAGCACTAACCTCCTTCGTCCTGGCAATTTTTCACGTATTTACTGTTTCTTTGTCTTAAAAGTATAAAAAGATGCCTAGTTCAATGTAGAAATAATAGTCTTTTCAGTAAATTCTATAGAACGAATGGGTATCTTCATGAAAAAGAGGAAAAAAACCATCCTTACTTCAAGCCATTCACAAAAAATTTACTCAAATTGCATCATAAACCTGATAATAAGAGGTAAAATCATAAAATGTCTTGAGGAAAATATAGAAGTTATTTGTGTCATTAGTTTAGACAACGATTACTTAAATCACAAATACACAAAACCACAAAAAGCACCAATCATAACGGAAAATAACTTTGCTCTTCAAAAACACGTCTGAGAAAATAAAAAGTCAAGCCAAAGATTAGGAAAAAATATTTGGAAAATATTTTGCTAAAAATGAGTTGATATCTACGATTCACCCAAGACAAATGAAAACATATATCCACAAAATACTTTTACACTCAGATCTAGAGAACCATTATTTATAATTCAAACACGGAAAGAACCCACATGACAATCTGGCGATTGGCTAAACGGATTCTTTGATTTCCATGTTATATAATACTGCTTTACAGTAACAAAGAACGGATATCAATTCACTTAACAACACAAATGAATGTGAACAACAAAGTGCTAAGACAAAGAAGTCAAATGCAGATTACACACTATATTATTCTGCTCTCTTGTAACTCTAGAAAAAGCAAAGCCTAGCGACCGAGACGCACAGAGGTTGCTGAGGACGGGATCTACTGCAGAAAGGCTTGAGGGAACATCGTAGGGTGCCTGAAGCATTCCTTGCATATCTTGATGGAGATGTGATTACAGAACTTCATATAACTTCCATCGCTCATCAAACTTTGCCCTTGAAATGTCTGAATTTTATTAAATGTGAATTTAGTAACACTTTAAGGAAACCTGGGAGGGTGGGTGGTGATCCCCAATCTGCATGTTTCACTCTTCCATCATCACTCCCTTAACGCGAGTTAACACCGTCTCTTTTTAAAATTATTATAATGGGATGTGAACCACAGTCCCCATTCTTCCTTTGTCCGCCTACAATCTAATTTGCATCCAGTAACTCAAGAAATTATTTTAGAACTAAAAATAATCCTGCCGTTGTCTGTCTTATACGTTGCAATGCTTCCCATTTCATTAAGGATGAAATAAGGCAGCGTTGATTTCTGCATCAGCCCCGGATCACGGGAACCCCATCGGATGTCTCAGCCTGACCCAAGGACCTAACGCAAATTCTCGCCTCATGGCCTGCTTCCGGTTCTTCATCAGATCGAGATCTTTTTCTGCATCAGAGACACAGACTTTTTCATTTCCTGGAATGCTCTTCATCCTGCTTTTAGTCTATCTACATCTTAATGATTCTTTAAATTCCAACTAATATGTCACTTCCTTAGAAAAGCCTAGGTGAAGTTTTCTGAAGGAAATGGGTCTCCCTGTTACATTCTCTAAAGATACTTCTATTTTCTTATATAGAGCTGCCTAGAATTTTCAACTTTATATCTATAGTTTGGTTTACTCTGTTCTACCCTGGAGTGAATATTCCATGGGTCTGGAAAACATTCTGTATTGTTTATACAACAGCCTGACAGCACGAAGTTGATAGCCTGCTGCTTTGAATCTGACAAAGAAAAAAAATTATTTGAAAATAAAAAATGTATATTTGAAAGTTACAAATAATGTAATATCTCAGGCAAACAAGGCAACTCAAATTTGTAAATATGATAAGCAGAAGAATCTTAATTTTATGTGCATTTTAAAAATTAATAAAAAGCAAAAATAAAAAGACTCGGACCGTCTTGCCAATTACCAGTGTTGGTTTATTCTGCCAACATTGTAAAACGCTTGCAAACTTTAGTTCTTGTTTCGAAATAAGCTAACAAAATAACCATGGTGTCCACAGTGTCGCATAATTTTCCTTTTAAATGTACCATGTTACGACATCTTTTATAAAACGTTTTAAAACTATTGAGGACATTTAGAACTTCTACAGGTTTCGTACCTTTTAATTTTTCTCCAAGAAAACTTTTTTTTTTTTTTTTTTTACATTTTACAAAATCATATCTGATGTTCTCCAATCCACTTGTCTGCCCCATCCTTAGAGAGCTAGAACAGAAAAAACGGCTGTCCCCAAGTTTCCATACGGGTCAGCATTCTTTTCTCTGTTGGATGCTACGATGACCCATTTAAGAAAGGTTGGCATCTGGCTACTCCAGTCACAAAACTACAGGAAAAGTGACATTTCAGCCTATTCTCGTTGCTTGCATTTTTCTCCCTGTGCCCATATCATACCGCTTTAAGGGCATGTTTAAGGTTGGGTTAAATAAAAACAGACGGTCCAAAAATATGGAACTCGTTAAAGAGGGTCTTAGCCACGCTTTTCTAGGTCCTAATAAGGTTTCCCAGGCGTCAAATAAAAGGGCGCTATCTTCTCACAGCTTGCCGCAACCAAATCAAGTTTGTTTAACGAAATAATCTGTAATTCCCACAAAAAGTCTGTATCTAAGTATGTATGGAAATATAATAGAATATTTTTCCTTGCAGTCTGGTTTGCTCGGATAGTGATATTAATGGTTGCCTTTTTAACGGTTTCTAATAACAGCTAATATTGTGTGCAAGTTGCGTGCCAGTCACTGTGTGTCAAGCAAGTGCTAAGTGCTTGAACTACTAAGCCCCAAAATGAACACTCAAAACGCACACTTGATGAAATGCAATGAACGAGGCTAACTTCGCTGTTAAGTATGAGCTGGGGTTGCATTTTCCCTTCCTTCAATGGAACTGTGCTTCTTGATATTATTTCTGATGTATTGTCGAAGTGAATCCTGTAGATTATTTTTTTCTTAGAAGATGGTGTTGATGAAGATGAAGGGAAATTTGTGGTTTTATTCCAAAAGGAAGTAAGATAATGCATGCTCTGAAGATGACAACACTTATTGAGATTATTTGAATCATCAGCAAATGCCATCAGTTTAGTTATTTTTCAAGTAGAGGTTGACTAAAAACAGCAGAAATCAGGCTCTGTGCCGAACAGAATTACTGTGCTCAAGTAATTCTGTCTCTGAATGCTATTTAAAACCTACGAAAAATTGTTTAAAAAAACACACATTAAAATAATCGGCCAATATAAGATTGGTTTCATTTGGCATGTGCAATGTGTTGTAAAAACTGATTTCATTGCTAGGTATGACACATTTACATCTTAATAACACATTTATAAATTAATTTGAAAAAATTTATAAACTAAAAAATGTTTTAGAAACCGGGCTAAATAATCAGCATTTTAGGAAAGTATAACATAGAATGTCATTATTCATGTACTGCATTTGCTCTTAGAATATGCATGGATTTAAGAATTTTATTGTCAATATTCTTTCATACATAATGTAAAACATTAAATTTATGATGGGCACATATCAAAGACATAAGATGAATAAATATTTTAATATTTAATGTCAATATTTAATGTTGACATTGTTTAAAATTAAGATATTAAAATAAAATTTTACAAATGGAGGTTTGTTTATTTAGTTTTATTTATATTCTATCATATTTCACAAATAATTTGTGACACAATATAAATGGATTAATTAGAATCTGGATTAGAAATTATTTTCTCTTTGTAAATCTCCGATTACATGATAAATTAAAGTCAAGATGCTCAGTCATACAATAAAGTGAGAAAACTGATATATGAGATGTGGAACTAAAATGGAGAAAAATCAGTAATATTGTCATTTTCCCACGCAGGTGCTTGTATATGTTTAAGTCCACGACTATAAAGGATCTTTAAATTCTAAAAGAAAAGTTGAAAATTATGGCAAAAAGAAAACTACTAAATCAAAAGAAATTTTATCTTTGAGATAAAGTACCTAACAGGAAGCCGCAGGTCTTTTTGTCACCAAAAAGCTTCACTTCCTGTATCTTCCACCTTTTTAAGCTTCCCTGATAATTTCTGGCATTCTATTAATATATTAAAAAATTACCTTTTCTGAAAAAGTTCGAGTCCTGATACTTATTGTTACTTGATCTTGTTTATTTTAAAGGTTGCCACTCTGCTTCATTAAAGCTAAAACATTAATGACTTTTTTATAGATACTAATGACTTAAACTGATGTATTTGTGTAATAACCTCTTTTGAAAACTTCTTTTTGACATTGACTCTCCTAAATTTAGGCCCAAAGTTCTGAAACTGATAAGGATTCTCTAAACCCAAATTATCTTGAGTGTCTTCCAGATGGTAACTAGATAACATAAAAAACCTGCTCCTTTGGTTAATGACTCAAAATGTGAAACTTATGAGAAGAATGATACTTGAAATAAAAAGATTTGGTTGCTATTCCATACATTTTTAATTACAGCAACACTATCGTAAAGCTACCCTATTTCAAGCCTGCACTATGCAAGGAGATAGAAACTCAAAAGGAGAATCTTGACTCTCAGTATATACTACTATGTCATATGCTGGGGATATAGAAGTGAATAAAAAGCCAACATCCCTGTTCCCCTGGCCCTGACACTCTAGTCGAATAAGAGAGACAATAAACTGTGAAGAAATATAAAGCAGAGCAAAGGAATAAAGATGGTACAAGCTTGCTATCACTCAGACTGGTCAGGAAATATTTCTGTGGCCAAGAAGGCTGATATTGGAGAGGAAACACAGACAAAGTCAGGCCCAGATAAATCAGAGTGTCATGATGACTATAGAAGATTGACTTTTATCACCTTTGAAGACCTGAGAAGTTGACGGGGCTTATCCTGTGATCTATTTCAAGGGCAGGAAGGTACAAACAAAATTATTTTACCAGGGACTGTTGGGAAACAGTAAAAATATTCTGTACTTACAATTTATACAAAACGGCCC
>NW_011888900.1:2202786-2213428 GCF_000151845.1 Pteropus vampyrus
CAATATAAGATTGGTTTCATTTGGCATGTGCAATGTGTTGTAAAAACTGATTTCATTGCTAGGTATGACACATTTACATCTTAATAACACATTTATAAATTAATTTGAAAAAATTTATAAACTAAAAAATGTTTTAGAAACCGGGCTAAATAATCAGCATTTTAGGAAAGTATAACATAGAATGTCATTATTCATGTACTGCATTTGCTCTTAGAATATGCATGGATTTAAGAATTTTATTGTCAATATTCTTTCATACATAATGTAAAACATTAAATTTATGATGGGCACATATCAAAGACATAAGATGAATAAATATTTTAATATTTAATGTCAATATTTAATGTTGACATTGTTTAAAATTAAGATATTAAAATAAAATTTTACAAATGGAGGTTTGTTTATTTAGTTTTATTTATATTCTATCATATTTCACAAATAATTTGTGACACAATATAAATGGATTAATTAGAATCTGGATTAGAAATTATTTTCTCTTTGTAAATCTCCGATTACATGATAAATTAAAGTCAAGATGCTCAGTCATACAATAAAGTGAGAAAACTGATATATGAGATGTGGAACTAAAATGGAGAAAAATCAGTAATATTGTCATTTTCCCACGCAGGTGCTTGTATATGTTTAAGTCCACGACTATAAAGGATCTTTAAATTCTAAAAGAAAAGTTGAAAATTATGGCAAAAAGAAAACTACTAAATCAAAAGAAATTTTATCTTTGAGATAAAGTACCTAACAGGAAGCCGCAGGTCTTTTTGTCACCAAAAAGCTTCACTTCCTGTATCTTCCACCTTTTTAAGCTTCCCTGATAATTTCTGGCATTCTATTAATATATTAAAAAATTACCTTTTCTGAAAAAGTTCGAGTCCTGATACTTATTGTTACTTGATCTTGTTTATTTTAAAGGTTGCCACTCTGCTTCATTAAAGCTAAAACATTAATGACTTTTTTATAGATACTAATGACTTAAACTGATGTATTTGTGTAATAACCTCTTTTGAAAACTTCTTTTTGACATTGACTCTCCTAAATTTAGGCCCAAAGTTCTGAAACTGATAAGGATTCTCTAAACCCAAATTATCTTGAGTGTCTTCCAGATGGTAACTAGATAACATAAAAAACCTGCTCCTTTGGTTAATGACTCAAAATGTGAAACTTATGAGAAGAATGATACTTGAAATAAAAAGATTTGGTTGCTATTCCATACATTTTTAATTACAGCAACACTATCGTAAAGCTACCCTATTTCAAGCCTGCACTATGCAAGGAGATAGAAACTCAAAAGGAGAATCTTGACTCTCAGTATATACTACTATGTCATATGCTGGGGATATAGAAGTGAATAAAAAGCCAACATCCCTGTTCCCCTGGCCCTGACACTCTAGTCGAATAAGAGAGACAATAAACTGTGAAGAAATATAAAGCAGAGCAAAGGAATAAAGATGGTACAAGCTTGCTATCACTCAGACTGGTCAGGAAATATTTCTGTGGCCAAGAAGGCTGATATTGGAGAGGAAACACAGACAAAGTCAGGCCCAGATAAATCAGAGTGTCATGATGACTATAGAAGATTGACTTTTATCACCTTTGAAGACCTGAGAAGTTGACGGGGCTTATCCTGTGATCTATTTCAAGGGCAGGAAGGTACAAACAAAATTATTTTACCAGGGACTGTTGGGAAACAGTAAAAATATTCTGTACTTACAATTTATACAAAACGGCCCATGCGATAAAACGGCTACATATATTTATACACAATATTATAAAAGACGCCATTCTCGTTTTAAACACAAACACTGAAAAAAGATTCTGTTGAGAGGCTTTTTGAATATCTCTTTTATGACATGTATGAAATGGGTATAAAATATCATACTGTTCCAGTCAAGTTTATATTTATTCCCTACCCCTTTATTTTTAGTGATATTAGAATATTTCTAGATTAAAAGTTTTTAAAAGTAAAATGAACTTGAATTAAAAATCTAAAATATTCCATTTTTAGGGTAGATTAGAAATTCAAATGAAAGATTAGAAACAAACAAACAAACAAATAAACAAACCTCCAGGATGCTGAAGGCTGATGATTTAAAAGAAGACAGAGTTTTACAAAGGTAACAGCCAGTTACAGTCATGGAGTCCACCACTGGAATCCATAAGAAATGGTAGCCAACTGGCTGTGTTCTGCCCAGCTGTTTCCAATCCCTGCCCATGTCTAACTGGCTTCTGGCTTATTTCAAGTGCCCTTGACATATTGAAAGTGGTGACACTCTCTGATGCTCTCTCATTTCAGTCCAGTGATAATCACATCTTCTTCACTCTTCTGAAATTCATTCTGAGCCGAGTCTTCATGATTTTCTGGAAAAGAGCAAAGGGAATTCGCATAGCATAAAGGCAGCGTTGCTTTCCTTGTTGACCATGGCCAAGGCACGGGGCTATGATTATTAATTTCAGAGAATTATCTGTTCCTTGTTCTGTTTTCTTTTCCAAATTTCAAAATACTTATGCTATATCATTAAAAAAAAAATACTAGTTTTTTGTGTGTCTAGTAGCTACTGCGCAGATCCATGCAGATATAAGTTAAGTTTGTAGTCCTGTATTCCCTTGCTCATTCCTCCTTTTATTTTTCAGGGGAAAATTAAAAAGCTGGTTTCTATTTGGGCAGGGCTCAGCTCTTTTGGCCAGAAAGCAGTTTTCCGATAGGAAACAGCTTGAAAAATATTCACCATGACACAGAAAGCACGTCTCAACCAGACTCTCCGTGTTACAGTAGTAGATTTTCTTCCCGTGCCTGGTGAGGTTAGCTCAGACTATCGTTTCATAGCCATAACATGTTAGCCCCACACATACTGTCTTTGTCCCACATTTCGCATCTCCAGTCAACCCTGACCCCTGAAACTCCTCTAGATCACATTACTCCCTCCGCACTCAATTCCTACAGCGCCTACACTGGTGACATTCGCTTACATCTAGTGATAAACTCACAGGTATATGAGATATCCGTGCTAACGATGTCTTAAGACCTCCACAGTAAGAGGCACATCTTAAAGATCACTGCCTCCCTGAGAGCTGAGCCATTTGTAAAGTACTTTTCACAGTGTCACTTAATGCCTTTTACATTGAATGCAATTATACCCCAGAAGCATAGTGTTTTTAATATCACTCACCAGGAAACAAACTGTAGAAGCAGGTTGGTAAATGAAATGCCCAAGGCAGAATTAATCTCCTCTTCCCGCAGGCCCTGGGCAAACTTTGTTCTTAATCGTATTTTATTGTGCTCTATTTAAGTTTTGTTTTCTCTGACAGACAATGAATTTCTTGAGAACATGGGACTGTGAGTTGGTTTCTTTCCCTCTGTCTCTCTCTCCTTCCCCCTTCCTTCCTTCCTTCCTTCCTTCCTTCCTTCCTTCCTCTTCATGCCACACGCTGGTGCACTGCCTATATAAATTTGCTGTTATGTGCTTCTTGAATGAATGACTAATTTAAATTTTAAGCATGAGCCTAAACATTTAGGTTCACATGGTACTTCCCATTTGTCATGTTTTGTCTACTAATGAGCGGAACCAGTCTGTGGTGCAGTCTTTATTAGTAAACAGAATGCATCTTTGCTTCTCTCCTCGCCACGATAACCTGAGTTGGAGAACTTGGCAAAAGGTAGACTTAAAAAGTGGTGCTCTTCTTCATCTTTCTCTTGAGATTAAAGATTCTAAAGATAGCCAATAGGAATGTACTGAAAGTTCTATTTTTCTTTAACCCTCTTCCGCTGGGCTTCAATGTTTTTGTGTCTTCCTAGGGAGCACAGATGGCCAATCGCCCCACTTTACTCCTTCATCCATGTAATAAATTCTTATTGAATTCCTACCGTGGGCTAGCTCTTAGGAGAGAAACTGGAGCGGCAGCTGGTTTAGGAGAATGGTGGGTCCTCCGATGTCATGCAGAGTACCAGGCAGCAATAAACCACACGTTACTGTGACTCTGTTTATCAGGTCATTACAGTATATCCACAAATATTAGCTCTTTGAAGAAATTACTAATATATATACATCTCACAGATAAAGAAACTGAGTCCAGAAGAATTTCCAAGACTGAATCATGACAAAATATCCAGGTCTTCCAATCTGACCTCTACCCAATGGCGATTCTGTTTTGTTTTGCTTCATTACACAATGCGACCTCAGTTTCATGACTGTTTTCGTTGCAGGCTATTCTAGTCTTTTACCATTTTTACTTTCCTATTGTTGGGCTAGTTTATATTTATGAGTTGACTCTTTTCTTTACCAAATCTTCTGATCTTCAATTGTGTTCTGAATGCCCACCCTGATATACAATTGAGATATAGAAATGAATAAAAACAAACAAATGAACAACGACAAACCACACAAATATTTGACTGAACACAAGAATTTTAAAAAATCTATTCACATCAGTAGATACTATAATAGATCCCCTGAAGAGGCAAAGCGAATATTAGACATTGTATTAATTTAAAAAAATAATGGATTTCATTGCAATAGTAACTTTACTAGAAGAAAGGAGTGAATGTATGCCATATGCATTCAGTACTTCATTTTCTTGTCACTTAGTCCTAGCACTGTACTGTTGGTGTTGCAATTCTCATTTGCTTCGTGAGAAGCTGGAGGTTGTAGAGATTTTCAGTAGCGTATTAATTTTAACAAAGCTTACAATAAGAATAACAATAATACTTTAAACCTTTTACTATAGGTGTTATTTATTGGGTGGTTTTAAGACTCAGGTTATGTATTTTGCTTTGACCACATTTTTTACTCCACTTTCCTTTATGACTTAATCAGGATTTACATAGATAACGGTTTTCTATATTCTTCTAGAGCATATTTCCATTACGCAAAACTAGAAACCATTGTTGGATGTGTGAACATTAGCTTTCATAAAGCTCTGATTCCTAAAAGGCAGAAATCAAACGTGTAACCCAAATGACAAAGAGGGCCTAAGCATTTATGTGCAAGGGTCAGGCAGCATTAGTGTGATGGTCAATTTTACGTGTCAACTTGACTGAGTTAAAGGATACCCAGGAAGCTGATAAAACATTATTTCTGAGTGTGTCTGTGTGGGTGTTTCCAGAGGAGAATTTGAATTGGTAGACTGAGGAAGGAAGATAGCTCTGAGCGACGGGGGTGCCATCAGCCAACACTGTGAGAGCACAAGGAGAACAAGGAAGCAAGAGCAGAGGAAATTTGCTCTCTGCCTGAGCTGGGACACACATTTCCTCCTTCCCTCAGATATGAGCACTCAGAATCAGACTGAATTAGTCCACTGGCTTTCCTGATTCTCCAGCTTACAGGTAGAAGATCGTGGATGTCTCTGACTTTGTAATCATGTGAGCATTATAATTTCCAGACACATGCAAATATTGTCTCATTTCCACTGTGCTATTGGATAAGAAGTATTATCAGTTAATTTAATCGAAATGGAAATAATAATAAGATGAAGATATTAAACCACTATACTTTTCTTGAAGTCAAAGCTACTATTTTTAATGTTCCATCTTTTTTTTTCTTTTGGCAGTGGATCCGTTCAGAGTAAATCATTCTCAGTCTGAATTAAATGTTTCATACTTTGTCAGGTATACCTCACAACATTGCGATAAACACCCATAATTCTTTGACTTTTTTTAAACAAAACAATCAATCAAATAACCTTTCCATAGCATCTCTACTCACAAATTCTTCACATCTGTTTAGAAATGACACCAAGCAGCTGCTGCCCCAGCTAAAAATAACCTTTCTGTTATTTCTTTCTAAACAATCTGTCTCTCATTTCCATAGATTTCAGCTACTTGTTTATTTGTCCTTTTGTAACTTGGATCAAAGCAAAAACCAAGTGCTCTATGTCACATTTCATGTGAAAATTCTTTATCCGAATTGCATGGTGAGAGAAGAAAGTCTTTATCTTGGTAGATTGGAGAATTCCAAAATTGAGAAAGAATAAAAATTGCTACAAAAAGAAATAAATACCAAGAAACTGGACTAGATTACTCCTCTTTTGTGTATTAATTTTTTCTTGTTTTTCTAAACTCTTTTTCCCTCTATTTTTCCTCAGAATTGAATTTTTTCACAATGAAGAGCAAACAGATTATCTGGGACAATTCAGGGAATGTGAATATGATTCCCAATTCCTGTCAATTATCCCACCAGACGACACCGTCCTCTGTCCCTTAGATTTCCATTGCCTGCCCTCTAACTTATAAGATTTCCTTAACCTCAACACACTAACATCTTTATTCCCTTTCAAATAAAGTCTAAATGCCTTGAGCTTGTATTTAAACATCTCTTTGAATTTGCAGCAACCTATAGTTCTGGTGTCTGGAGGTATCTTTTACTCAAACTACACTATTCTGTCTTCTTCATTTTTCCTAACTTGCATCTTTGCTTCGGAATTCTAAATTGAGCAACCTTCTTGCTTAATCTCCACACTTACATTGTATTTATTTCTCTGCGTATGTTTTCCGTTTCCATCTAGACTGAAAGTATTTGGACAGACATCGTGTCTTCTTCAACTTTTTTTATTTCCCAGGGGATGTTTCAACCTCATTCTAGTAAGAATTTAGGTTCATGACATTTGTATGATCAAAGACAGGCTCTAGAAAGGAAAAGAGAATTAGCTACTTCAATACGGACAAAAACTTTTAAAGGCCATCCACTATTACTCATTTAACATTAAAGCTGACTAATAGAATTCCATGTCAAAAGAGAATTACTCTATTCTCTAGAATACTAGAAATTTACCATATTCCAATCTCCCAAACATTCCTTATCGAAATTAGAATCAATTCTCAATGATTATTTTTATCACTTTATACCGGTTCTCTGAATACTTAGGATTACTCTTAGCTCAGAAGTAACAAATCCTATCAGTTCCAACAGCTGATCAGAAGTCTCATTCATGAAGCTAGAAGTCCGGAGGTGGGCAAGGCTAAGGACACTAAATCTTGGATTTTCTTTAAGGTTGCAACATGCCTACTGCAGCCACCATGACTGGCTGCCATGTCTGTGTTTCAGCAAGAAAAAAATGGAGAAAAATAAGAAAAGGCTTGATACATGCATATCACACAGGAAGAAAACATGCTGGAAATGCACAGCTGACTAACACTTGTTTCTCATGATCATAACGTAAAATATGAACATCCCAACTGCAAAGAAGGCCGATGAACATCATTTTTCAATAGACAAGTTGCTATAATGGACAAAATCAAAGTTTTTTTTTTAGTACGGGAAGAAAAGGTGAATGAATATAGCATAAGGATATTTTAGTGTAGCCACAGACACTAATTTTGTCTTTTTCCTTTGTAATTAAATTTACAGTTAAATGAATGAACACCAACGTAGAAAAGTCAAAGAAGATCCTAAAGCTTATTAGAATAAACCAAAGGAAGTGCATCGACTGAGAAGTGTGTCATATTTTTGTAGACTTTTCTTTAGAGCAGTTTTAGGTTTACAACACAACTGAGCAGAAAGTACAGAGTCCCCACACTGCCCTCCACGTACCCAGCCCCTCTCCCCAACACCCTGCATCTTGTGCCAGAGTGCCACATTTCTTACAATGCATGGACCAACATTTACACATCGCTACCAATCAAAGTCCACTGTTTACGTTACGTTCCAGTCTTGGTGTTGTATATCCTATGGGTTTTCACAAATGAATAATGACATATTTCCACCACTATAATCTTATACAGATTAGTTTCCTTGCCCTAGAAGTCCCCTGTACTTCTCTTATTTATCCCTCCCTCCCATCAAAGCCCTGATAGTTTCACTGTCTCTATGCTTTGCCTTTTCCAGAATGTCATGCAGTGGCTTCTTTCACTTAGTAATGTGCTTTTAAGTTTCCTCCTTGTCTTTTCATGGCTTGTTAGCTTATTTTTTTCATTTTTAACACTGAGTGAAATTCCATTGTCTGGACGTACCAGAGTTGATCTACCCATTCACCTAATGAAGGGCATCTTGGTTTCTTCCAAGTTTTGATGACTATGAATATAGCTGCTATAAACATCACTCCGCATGTCTTTGCGTGGACAGATATTTTTATTCATTTCGTTAAATACCAAAGAGTACAATTTCCAGATCATATGGTGGGAGTATATTTCATTGTTAGAAACTGTCAAACTGCTGTATCATATTTTAAATATGGGCACTACGACAAGAATTATTATCCTATATTCATATATAGAGAATAACTAAAATTTCATGTCTAATCACTGGCTGATAATTTCTTGAGTTATGCAAAAATCCAAATAAAACTGTTACAGGTTAAGCTACATTCAGGAACTGTGTAGGTATTTCTATGTATTTTATATAGGGAGTGAGATATATCATCTTAATGTGTCACATACAGGGAAGTCACGCTGATTCACGATTTTGCTACTATTCGTCCCAGCTCTCATTTTTAAATGATATTGTTACTGAATATTTAATATATATTCCTCAGTGGTATCCTATTTTTCTATTGCTCTGAAATTTTTCACTGTAAAGTATTTCATTGAATTACATGAACAAAGGGAAACAGTATATCGGTGAGGAAAATATATGAAATAAAATTTACACATGTAAAGGTTAAATGGGCTATTTCTCACCGTTAGAATTTGACTTCTTGATACCAGAGCATATTGTCATGGAGAGTCTAATGCATACTGATTGAAACCATGTGCCAGCAACAAACATCGGTTAGAAATGAACATGACCACTGAGGCATGCCTATGCATGTGTCAAGATGCAATGTAAGGACGAGGGTTAAAATTCAGCGGAGATATTTACTGTGCTCTGGTTGTACTTCCCTATTTCATTTCAGTGCTCTCTTGTGTGGAAATGTAAAACCACAATGGTGTATTAAAATACTGAAATATTCAGTCTAGTTACAGAGTCAAAATTTTTAATATTCTTCGTTGGACGTTAAAAGTCATGATTTCCTTCTCGGTAGCTATTTGGGAATTTTTATTGTTTTTCATTTGCTTTCCTCATTTTAATGTACTCTCATTTTAAACAATTAGAATGATATTTTATATGACGGGAACCAAATTTTTGCCAGCTTGAAGCTGCTTTTTTTTGGGATATCGATTTTAAGCTGTTTCTAAAGAAACAAAAGACTCAGAAAGAAATTTTGACCCTCTCTTTCTTTCTTGCCCAAAAGATTCAAACAGAAAAACCAGTCCCAGCAAGGAGATCTTAGATGTTTGCTTTAGCCTTATTTGGATTAAGTCTGGCAAATAGGAGGGCTTCAGGCAGAGGTGGTTAGCTACTGCCTGTGTCCCACTGTTTCTGAGCTGCCCAGCAAGAATCTGCCTGCCATGTATGATCTACTCTTCCTCAACAATCTACCTGCAAATCACGCAGTCTCACTTCTAAAATGTAATATCCCATCCTTCCTCCTTTCTCCTTTGTCCAAAATGTCATATATACCCAATGTGGCCTCACCATCTTTGGACTTTTTATGCATGTGTAAATTCCTTCTGTGCATGTATTAAAAATTTGATTTTCTATTAATCTGTCTGCTAATTTGATTAATTAGCTCAGCTAGAAGAACTTAGGCGGGAGGAAAAGTAGAAATTTTTTAAGCCTCCATAATACCTATTTCAATTCAACCTCACTGATAGAAATGTATACTCTTGACAGTTTATGATGCATTCTCCAAGTATTTTGTGTATATCTACTTAGTCATATGCATATATACATACACGGTATTGATTTTTTTACATGAGTTGAGCAACAGCATATGTAGCATTCTGTGACTTGAAAATGTATCATAGAGATTTTTCTATTTTATTACCAATGCTTTATATAAACATGTAATTTTCATATATATGAATATATTGTGATTTATATAAATATTCTCTAGAGATGGACATAATGTTGATACTAATTTAATTTACTAAATATCCTTATACTAATGTTTATTTTTACAGATGCTTAAATTTGGTCAGAGATGCTCAGGATTGTAATCATTAATCAAAACATGTTTTAAAATTTGCTAGATAACAACATATTGCCCTCTATGATAATTGCATTAAATCTTAGCCCCTTAAGAGTAAGAACAGACTTTCCACACACTTTCTATCCACCCCAGGCTGCCCGCGTGGTGTCAACATTGTGATTTTTGTTAATTTCACAGGGATAATATCATCTCTGAATTCTAAGTCCATGTCTATTTTCATGATTATTATTGATTTTTAAGTATTTTTATTTTCGTATTGACTTTTGTTTTATGCGACTTGCTTCCTCTTTCTTTTCTCATTTCATAGTGAAATTTTTACTTTTTCATACTGATATACTATCATGTATATTAATTATTATCTGTAACTTGTCATGTAAACTATTATCTTGTGTCTTTCCCCATTTCCGTTTAATAATTTTATGCTATAGATTAGATACTATAATTGAATGTACATTTTCAAGTACTTCTTTAATACAACAAATATTCACCATCATTTTTATGCAACACGCAGAGTCCTACGCACTGGGAATAACATTGAAAAGTTGCAGTCCTTAATTTCAAGGAGACTTTGAGATTGTGGGGAAAAACAGAGCATTAACTAGACATTAGCATACAGTTATCAGATGGAGGATTGATGGACAGCCTCAGGATAGACAGAGAAAGAGCC
>NW_011888900.1:2213478-2230138 GCF_000151845.1 Pteropus vampyrus
TTTTATTTTCGTATTGACTTTTGTTTTATGCGACTTGCTTCCTCTTTCTTTTCTCATTTCATAGTGAAATTTTTACTTTTTCATACTGATATACTCTCATGTATATTAATTATTATCTGTAACTTGTCATGTAAACTATTATCTTGTGTCTTTCCCCATTTCCATTTAATAATTTTATGCTATAGATTAGATACTATAATTGAATGTACATTTTCAAGTACTTCTTTAGTACAACAAATATTCACCATCATTTTTATGCAACATGCAGAGTCTTACGTACTGGGAATAACATTGAAAAGTTGCAGTCCTTAATTTCAAGGAGACCTTGGGATTGTGGGGAAAAACAGAGCATTAACTAGACATTAGCATACAGTTATCAGATGGAGGATTGATGGACAGCCTCAGGATAGACAGAGAAAGAGCCCAGTGCGACTCAGAGGGGTATGAGAGAACATGAAGATTCAGAAAGATACCCTAAAGAAGACAGTTTAGCAGACATACAAATAACATAAAATGTGGTGTGATATTTTAGCCATTCTGAAAGCAGTTTGGTGCCTTACAATTACTATAATAAATAACAATTAGGTTTTGGCAGTTGTATGTAAAGTGATTTTTATTATTAGGATGCTCAATTATTTTTAGAAAAATAAATTGCGTGCAAAAAGTTGCATTCAAATTATAACAAAATTTTTAAAAACGAGTTTTACAGTTGAAATGTTTTTAAGCAAAATAAAAAAGTAGTCAAAAATTATTTTGGTGAAAAAGTCACAAGTTGTTTTTTTTTAATAGTTGGGGATTTTATAAGTGGGTAATTAAAAGGTATATATGACTAATTGAAAGAAGAAATTCAAAGCATACATGAGTTAAAAGAAAATGTGTGATTTTCAATAACTTCAGTGATGTATTTCACAGTAATTTTGTGACACAAAGACCTTTAAAAAGTATTACTACGACAAATATCTTAATTAAAACAAAAGCCTTCTGATTCAGAGTCTTAGCATCACATAGTATCTTACCGCACCCTTGTCAGTATCTACACTTATAAATGACTCCCCTGAATTATTATCACAGAAAAGGTGTTTAACACTTTGGATTCTTGTAACATAAAGAAAAAAGAAATCTAGAGAAAGGAGATGGACACATAATATGTAAATTCACTGAGTGTATGCATTCTTTAGTTTGTAAGTATAGTCAAATGAATCTATATAAACAACCTCTCAAATTTGCAACTGCTAATTGTGTGAAGAGCAAAACTGAGTATACTCATCTTGAGTATTTGATATAAAGCTATACTATTATTTGATATCCTACTGAGGCCAAGTTTTATTAGGTAACTGAATTTAGAGAGATGCTATTTATATTTATGTTCCTGATCAAATAAATTATTACTGAAGAAAAAAATAATTTTAGCTTTAATTACTTAAAAAAAAATAAACACAAACCAAGTAATAAGCCCTAAAATTATCTTATACTCCCTAGGAAGCTAAAATCTATGGGCATGAGGGGAAGTGGAGTTTGCCACCCCAAAATACAGTTCTTTGGGACATGGAGTATTTTAACCTGGTTGTTTTTAAGAAATAAAAGATTCGGGAACAATCTTGGACCTTCTGAACTGCCTTAAAAGAATTTAAATAGAGGACCTGCTACAGGCAGGGAGATATCATCATAGATAAGGGCTATTTAATAGGAACCAGTGTGTGATAGAGAGAAAACTAGTAAGGCCCAATTGTTCAAAGTCCTCTGTGCCCCATTGTTAAAGATGGCCCAACAAACATTTATTTTCCAAACATTGACTTTTCCATCTCCAGGTGAATTATCTTCCTGTCCTTTGAAGTCTCATCCCGTAAGCTCTCTTTCTCCTTTGCTCCAGAGGGCATGTTAGCCTCAGCTGTCCAATATGTCCTTGGGTCTCATATTCTTGTGGCACCTCTGCATGTACACACGTGTTCAATTTGGTTATTTTCTCCTGTCAATCTGTCTCATATGAATTTGATTATTAGACCAGCCGGAAGGACTTAGACAGGTGAGAAGAAAAGTTATTTTTTTGTTCCTCCACATGAACATTTGCTATAAAAATAAAATGAAGTTGCATGAATAGATGGTGACACAGGGCTGGGAAGTCAGTCAAATCAGATATTCAGACCACATGTGCATTACTCATATTTCTTTTTCTGAGAAAATATGACATTTTGGGCAGGACAGAGAGCAATCTGTTTGCTCCTTATGGTCCTTTACTAAAATGAACAATAAATTATTTAAATACTGTACTTCTGTTTATTAAAATTTAGAGCATTAAAACTAAACAGAGGGGGTCATAATTTCTGAAGAAAGAATAAATTTGAATTAGGGATAAACTGAGATAAACTCACTTCATCTCGATGCACCATCTTTTAGAAGTAAGCACTTGAAACCTTTGGGGAATTGTAATTTATGTAACAATCACAAAACTTTGACTTGTGTTCCTGTTAAAATGTCTTTGAAGATAGAGATTTGAATTAATTAACTAGGTAAAAGTATGACTCAAATACTATTCGAATCAGCTCCTCTATCGTCCTCAAAAATTTGAATTAATAATTTTTCTCCCTATGTTTGAGAGATTAGCCATGCTTAATAGTTCCTGGCAAATTAGTCTTCGCACTCTGTTGGGTTTGGGTTTTATTTTTTTGTCTTTCAGGTGCATAAATCACAAAGCTGATTAGCTGGAGGCCTCTTTCATGTCTTTAATCAACTCCGCGTTTGAAAACTCTGAAAGTGAATCAGATTGGCAGGCCTACTTCTGAAGATTTTTAAAATATTCTCTCTCTTGTAAGGAGGATAAGTTGAGAAGATGGTTATTTAGCAATACTGCCTTCAGAGAAACATGCTTTGCTGAAAAATGTACTTGGGAATGTGTGTGATAAATAGTCTGCCTTCCAAGACGCACCTCACGTCTGCTGCCATGTCCACATTTTGAAAACAGAAGATGGAAGGCATTGCCAAATATCTGTCATCATTGGAGCATTAACATATATTTCTTAGGGTGCCATAAATAAATTCAATTGAAATTACCTAATTTACATACAACCATAGAAAACCGGTAGCCACCTCTCGTGATGTTGAAGTCATTTAGATAAACCTTTGAGTTAAAGAAAATAAAATAAATATAAGAAAAACAGTTCAGCTCAGGTCCTTTTAAAATTAAGATTAGAATATCTATGTGTCTTTCACATGTTCTCTAAACCTTTTTTAAATGAATATTAAAATCATAGACATTTAAAATTTAGAAAACATCCATAGTAATCTAGCATGGTTTCTGAACAACCTCTGAGGAGCTCTGGGAAGTAGGTCTCAGTGTTGTTCCCTGGAGCAGAGAGTAAGAGAGGTTGGCCAAGAAAAGAAAAGTTTCAGTCTGTTTTTAATCACTGAGGTAGAGATGGCTCTTTCTATACCAGGCATTTCCATAACAAATATGAAACAAACAAAGAAACAAGTAAACAAAGCTTGAAAAACTAGCACAGGGCTAGTGTAGAGGTTCTCAGTCCCAGTGGTTCAATGGACCCACTGGGACATTTTTAAAGTATATTAACTTTTTACTGACACCTTCTCACCTCCAGGGGTTTAAATTCGGTTTGTCTTGGTTCTAGTCCAGACATGAGTGTGCTTTTTTTCAGATTAAGTGATGTTTGTAATAGGCAGGCCGGGATTAAAAATTGATCGTGCCTGAATTTCTTTCTTTCAGAGAGATCTCCATGGATAATAAAAAGGTCACGTGCATTATACATACAACCAAATCTGCCTTCACACACGTAGACATTCATTACTAACTGAAATAAAATGAGTTTAGAGGGAAAAAATGAATTTAAACTTTATATGTTACGAGGTATGCTCTGGGGCCTGGGAGTTGGATGGGGGATGGAATGGAGTATTGCAGACTCCCAGAAAAAATCATGTTTTGTTGCGATGGTCACTTGGGAGGGCGTCAAGGATTCACAAGTCCCACTTTCGGCTTTCAGTGCACTAGCTGGGCCTGTAATCAAGACTGCCTGGTGAAACCTTCAACCTCACACGCCTTTACCTAAGGCAGTCTTTCCAAGGAAACAGAGTTGGGAGAAGGTAGCCCAAGGTCGTCCTGTCACCCCAAGAAAGAGTCTAACCCTGCTAATTATCTGTCTGCCTTTTCACCCCAAAAGTCTTTGAAATCTTATCAAGACAGTATTAGCTATATACACAGAATAGAAACACTTATTTTATGAAAGTAAAGAGAATGTTCTCTACGTTTAGAAATATATGTTAAGAAACGAAATACATCACGGGGAACAGATCTTCCTCTTTAAATACTTAATGAAACTACTTTTTCTCTGATAGACTGAAGTCACTGATGTTGCATCTAGAACTTTATAATAATAATACTTTTTAATAAAATTACCTATTATTTTTACTAGGATTGAAGCATGCAGAAGAAAACATGATCTGTTGCCTTCCTCTGGGTAGAAAACTGGGATTTCATTTCTAAAATAAGTAACTAATAAGAACCAGATTGTAAATAGTAAGCAAAGATCGGTACATTTCAAGCTAACTAGTGAAGAATGACTATTCATTACAAGTCAGGGCGTTTAAAGAAGTTCTTGCATACATTGTGCCTCTAGTTATATGACCTTCTCTCTTTTTTTTATCCCCTTCACTGTCATAATAAAAACATTAACTCTTATGTTCAGGTTGATATGTTTTTAGGCAGGATCAAAGAGAAAGAATTTTATACTTAGAAAATGTTAAATTCATAATTGAATAATTTGACTTTATTACAAAGTAATATCCGTTACTACCTTCAATAACAATATAGTTTGAACAATATAAAATTGTCTTTATTGAGAGTTAAAATGGTTGAATATATTAATAACTTTAAACTACTAATTCCAGAAGACAACTTCAGGAAAGCAGGAATCAGCTACTTGGTAAGTAAATGAAACCGTCACTTTGTAATCTGCTTTAAAATATACACTGATACTTGTTACGCGAATTGCCTCTGAAAAAAATACCTTAATGAAATTCGGTTCCTAGGTTTTGCTACGTGGGACTTTAGGAGAAAATGACTTTGTTTCCTCCACAACGAGTAAAATGTTATCAAAATACATACCAATTGTCAGTAAAGGGAGGATGCCTGCCTATGTCCTTTATTTGTGTCTTTCTTGCTCTTCCGATCACGTATTAAGGGATTTCATACAAGTCTTGGAGGGCCCATACTTGGGAATCTTGCAGTGTGACCTTGCCAGAAAGTTTCTGGTAGATGGTGAGGAGCAGAAGACACAGAATAGGGACAGAACACTAACCGGTACCCTGACATTCCCCAGAAGGGCCTGACAGTGACTACGTCAAGGTTCTTCGGTCAACAACACAGTGAAAACTTGGTTTTCTATAAATCTAAATAAGTCCCTAAGATACTGTACAGTAGTCAGGCCCTGTTGTTGTATTTTTTTTTTTATCATTATTCTTGAAAGTGTTCAACTTTCTAAAGAAAATATTCTTCTTAAAACTTTTAAGGGATTTTACACTGTTACTCATGCATGATGATATTCCTCATTTATGAGCATTTTCATTTAAATATGTTACTTTTATGTTCTTTGTCATTTATATTTATTTTCCATAACCGTAATGATTCACCCTGGGAATTTTTTACAGTCTGATGATGACAAATCAGAGTTGCAAAGGGCGGCTAGCTAAGGCTCACTCACCACACTCCTAACCACTGCCCAGATGTGTCCTTGTTAGACCCTGATGCTTATCCCCTTGTGTTTTATTATCTAAGCAGTGAAGTGAAAAATCAGTGCCCATCACAGTCGGGCGGCCTCATTGGTTTTATGCAGTGAATTTCTCTGAAGATGAACATTATCAAGCTCGAGAAATTCCTATTCTACTTTCAGGAAAAAAAAAAAAATGCTCACAAATACCAATTTGGTGACTAAAAGAGGAGAAAACATTCCGAAAACAAGAATAGAGTAAATGAATTACTAGGCTTCTTATCATATCCTGACTCTGTGACATTTAGCCAGCGTTGAAGAAGGACTGAATGTAACAATTGATAAGAAGAATGGATAATACACAGAAATAGAGATTTTAGATGCAGTATTGGCCTCCCCCCAGTGGATTAAACAAAGAAATACTTATTGGGGCTGATTGGGTTTTTAGTGGGCACAAGATAAAAAGAGTCATTTCCTAACCAGAAAACATTGTCAAGGTGTCAGTCTTTGCTGAAGCAACCACACTGTAATAGGGCCATTTCTATGGAGAATGGTACGACCACAAGAAGAGGAGGAATATGCAGGCAGGGAAGATGAGGGAAAGCACTGAGGCTGTGGACAGAAAGTGGTAGTCGAGCAGAAACTGGACAGTCGTGCAGACTTCTCTGGCAGCATGCATCGCAGTAACGTTTGCTGCCATGCGTGGGGACAGCAGGCTGCGTTCACGAGCGTGCGGTGAGATGGGCGACTGGTAGATGAGGCAGAAACCCGGATGTGTTTGCCCAGGCACCTTGCTAAATACTTGACAAGTATTATCCCCTTGAATTCTAAAGACACTTCTAACACATAGGTACTGTCTTTATCCCCGCATTGAAATATTTCACATCCCTCAACGGTGCAACTGCAGTATGAACTCAGACTCTTAGGTGTCACAGTCCTTTGACACTAACTTGAATCAAGACAGTTCTTGCGCGATGATTAAACAAGTAGATTTCATTTTATCCTGTCGCAGGTCAGCACACTTCCTCTGAATAGGACCAAACAGTAAGTAAACACTTGGTTTTGTCTCTCCATTAGTCAATTCAATTTATTTATGTAGCTTGCCAAGGGTAGCCTAGGAGAATTTGGAGTTGAGGAGACAGAAGATACAGAGTACTTGCTAAATATACGATTACGGCTAGAACGTCTATATTTTAAGTGGGCAGAAATCTTGTATGAAATAGATAATAAGCAGGCTACACGAACCGCCCTAGCTGGACACTGTGTGGGAGGATTGTCAAATACAGAGAAAGAGTCGAGAGTACCTAGTAGTTCACTGTTTGTAGCACTTGAATGAGAGGAAAAATTGTATTAGTCAAATTTCTGGGCTGACATGTGAGTAGATGAAGACTAAAGAGGAAAAATTTAGCTTTTCTCCAGATATTCCGATCTTTGTCTTTATCCTTGCAAGTTTATAAAGTCTTCTGGAGAATCTGGCTTAATTTTCTTTGCTCCCAGAATTCAGCACAGATTCTGAAAGAGAGTTTGTATTTACCAAAGTTTTGTGAATAAATACATAGACGAATGAGTGAATGAATGCTTTCTTCCCCAAGGGTAGAGAAATCATTATTCTGCAAAAGAATTGTTACCAAAAATAAAAACTGTAAAATATAGGGGTTATTATATAAATGTCTCTTATTTAACCCACGCTCTGGATCCTTAGTGAAACGATGAACTGATATATATATATTTTAAAAAGGCACCCGAATTAGATCAAAATGACAATTTTAAATTGGAGAAGCATGTGGAGTGCTAGATGACAGCCTCTTCTAATCCACACTTGACATGAGTTTTAAAGATGATTAAATCGCATAGGGGCAGCTGATTCTGAGAGTTGGCAAAAAAAGTCAGTACTTTGGCGGGGAGACGGCTCAAGATGCCCATCACATCCCTCGCTTTCGGTGGACATGGCGGTGGGAAGAGATCTGAATGTATATGAGTTTACTGATCATAGATCACATCAATACCTAAATTTATCCCACAAGTACTCTTGTTATGAACCTTACATATAAAGCCAGAAAGCCTAGAAATTTATTAAAACTTGTGTCAGTCATTAAGGTTTTAAAAAGCTGAACGGGATTTTTTTGAAAAAAGAAATTCTCCCTGTTTGGGATAGTGTAACGTCTTTATTTTTTTTATCATGCCCATTGGATGTGGGAATCATTGATAGCGTTTAATATTAAGAGTCTATAATAGCCCTATATAATAGCTAATCATGAAAATACAAAATTTTTAAAAATGTGACTATGCTTATTACAAATTTTTGAGGCCAGTTGTTTTTCATTTCCAAATCTGTTAATTTTTCCATATTTTCAGGTTTGACACAAAATGACTAATTTTCTGGATTCATGTAACTAGAATTAATTGAGATTCTGCTAACTGCCAGGCACTATTCTGGGGCGGAAGGAATTGGAACTGTAATTAGGCTAATCAAGAGCTCTGATCTCATGGATTTTGAATGCTGGAGCCACACTGTCTATCTAATGCAGTAGCCACTAGCCACATGTGGCTATTAAATTTAAATTAATTTAAACTATGTAAAGTTAACACCTGAATTCCTCAGTCACACCACGCTTCAAGTCCTCAGTAGCCACAGGTAGTAAATGCCTATCATATTGGAGAGTGAAGATTTATAAAATATTTCGTTCATCATAGACGTTTCTACACGATAATACTATTCTAGAGCATACGAAGAAAATCCATTAGAAATTATATGATTTCATTTTAAATTGCATATTGTAAAGGAACTTTTCTCAACAGAAGCCACCTATTTCATGAATTAAAATATTTGAAACTAACCGACAAAGTTTATGAAATTTGAGTAAGGATAAATTCATCAAACTGACAATGATTCACTTGTAAATTACTGCTCTTTTCAATTATTTAGCCTAGATATAAATCTTAACTCTATAATGTATCACACTGCAGCACTGGGCAACTGACTTAACGTTTCTATGCTTTAGTTTTTGTAGAGTTAGAGCGCGGTTGAAATAAGATTACATAGGGGGTGTTTAGAACAACTATCAATAAGGTTTAGACCCTGTTATTATTGCTATTATTACACACTCACTCCCACTTTATCACATAGCTTTGAAATTGATTTACTTTTTTCTCCTATATGTTCTATCCTTCAATTTTTAAATATTTTCTAGATCTAAGATCTGTTGATACCATAAATAGAAATGTCATTTCATTTATTAAAATTGAGGTAAAAAATGAGTCCCTCTCTTTTTTTTTTGAGTTAAAAAAATTCGATAGGAATTTCATTTAAAGACACTTCTAGATTAACGTGCAGTTATAATAAATAGGACACAGATATATTTTATACCCTTTAGCCAGCAGCCCCCAGTGGTGACATCTGGCAAAACTAGAGCGCAATATCACCACCATGGCACCGACGTGAATACAGTCGGGACATGGAACACTTCTGTCCCCATAGAGATCCCTCGTGTGGCCCTATTATAGCCACGCCCACTTCCCTTCTACCCCACAATATCATTTATTCCTTTAGCCATTCACCTATTCTACATTTCTATGTATTTTTTTTATATCAATAATGTGACATAAGTGGAATTGCAGGATATGTAGCATTTTGGATTGTTTTGTTAACTCAGGATGATTCTCTAGAGATTTGCTGTGATTAAACTCTTAGATTATGTGTGACTTTGAGAATCGATTTAAATGTAACTCGTGGCAAACAAAAAACACTCAAAAATTTTTAACAAATGAACGTTCATTGTTATTTTTGATTGATTTCCCAACTAGTGGAGCCAAGGTAAGTATGCCATTTTCCTTTACTGGGCTCCGCTGCCTTTTGGCTTACATATATCATGCCACTTAACGGTTTTTGTAAGTGAGCTTCGTAACGGGGATGAAGTATAATGTTTCAGCCACGTCGATGTCTTTAACTGCCACATCGGTGGGTTTTACATATCCTCACAAATGACTCTCAGTTCTTTTCCTTGTGCCTGTTTTTATCTCCTCCTCCAAAAGTATTGGTCGGAACCATCAGTCTGATGTCCTCGGTTTTCATAACATTTGCTTAGGCTCTTGCAGACCTTTGCAGAGCACAAAATCGATGCCGAGAGTTTGTCAGGATTGTTTTGTCTGCTTCTTTTAAGTGAGCTATTGAATGTACCTCAAATAATTGCAGTGCATGTGTAAAGAGAAGAGACTAAATCAAAGCCTGAGTATAGAGAGATGAGGGTGATCATTACTAAACCCATCAGAGGAAACTGGGATAAAGGGTAAGTGATTTGAAAAGCAGACAAGCATGAAGATCTAACGATAAGCATTCTGAGAATGTAAACAGCTTGTTTAGGGGGAAAAAAAAGTCATACGCCAAAAAAATTAAAAAGGCTAGAAGCATAGACAGATTAATTGGATTCACAGAGAAAACGAAATCACGTACCTGTCATATCCAGTCAAGAGATAAAAACGGTGTTTGGATCTATGATAGGAAGAAAGGCATTAATGCAGTAGAAAGGGTCTGTGAGTGCCAGCACCGTCCTTTCAAATCACATGGCGTAGACATAATCACACCAATTTAAAGCAAGTGCCAGTTATAACTTTGGAAAGTGACTATTTGGACATCTCCATCACCCTTATGTGACATATTCACAGCTTCTGGATAGGGCATTATGTTGAGGGACGTATCATAAATAAGCACAGCACTCCGACATGACTCAAATAATTCAATAGTGTACGCCTACACGCAAAGGAGAAAGCGTTCCCATTCAAGCAGGATACACAATAATGGAGGCAGAGAGAATGCAAGTTGCAGAGCAGTCGTCTCGTGAAAGCGAAACATACCAACCTTGTGAAGGACAATCAGCTCTCACGAGCAAATCGGGTTAGCGGGACCGAGAGCAGTTTCTCTTACCTACTTCTAACCGGCTGACAGGTGTGCTCAGCTATGCTCACATGCCTGAGTGAGCCGACCCTGGAACTACAGAATAACTTCTCCTTGTCCTAAAAAAGTAACCCCGCTCTTCGTCCTCATATTAGACTTGCTCACTCTTCAGCATACTATTATACTCCTTTTATTTTCTTCCCAAGGCCTCAAAATTAAGATGTTGTAATGTTGGCATATTTTTCACATTTAAGAAATATTTAATTTAATGGCGTGCAAAAGTTAGATAACGCATGTGTCCCATCCTGGTTTTCGATCCCCGTAAGATTCTGAGTTTCCATTCTCCAAGCCCAGAATCCTTGTTCACTCCTCCCATCCAAATCCTTGCTCTGAACATTATGAAGAAAAACCAGTGATGAGTCAAAATGTATCCATACACCCTCATCCTCTTAAAATAAAGTTTTCCCAGAAGTCATCTCAAGTGAAAGTTGCTCATTGTGCCTGCCGCTAGTCAGAATGCTGGCCTTCAAAAAACGTCCCATCTTAATCCCCAGAACCTGTGAATACATTATGATACATGACAAAGAGATGGACTTTACAGAGATAGTTGGCATTACGGGCCTTAACGTAGATTATCCTGGATTTATCTGTGTAGCCCTTCAGAGTAGAATTTCCTGCAGCTGGAACCGGGAGCTGCGGCAGAAGGGGTGAAGGGACGCACCCATTTACCACATCCACTTTTTCCAGAGGGCACCACATGAAGAACAAGGTGGGGAGCGAGAAACGTGGGCGGCTTCCAAGAGCAGAGGCTGGCGCCCTGCCGACCACCAGCAAAGAAATAGGGAGCTCCGTTCTGCAGCGAACATGAGGGAATGAATTTGGCCGACACCGAATGGGCTGGAGAGGACGGGGGATTCACCCATCTCCAGGAGGGAGGACAGCCGTGCCAACACCTTGATTTCAGCCTTGTGCGACCCACTGCCGAGGACTCGGCTAAGCCATGCGGTACCCAGACTTCTGATTCACACGACAGTGAGATAATAAATGCTGGTGGCTGATGATAATTTTGTGTAGAAGTAACAGAAAGCTAATCCTCCCAGTTCATCTACAGATCGAGAATTAGGGCGGATATAACTGTTGCTTTAAGACGATGCCAGGAAAATTCGGGAATGCCAACCTTACCTATCCCTGTTGTCACTTTGTTCACGTTTCTATAATGCCCCTTTGTTAATTGCAGGCCTTGGCACTAATTCTCATTTTCTCCGCTCTATTGACTGTGTAACTTACCAAAGCCTCACGACTATAGTGTCTTGCCTATCCTTTCAATTAAATAGCCTTGAATTATGGGGTCAATTGTTTCAATCACTTTATTGCCAGAATCATTACTTTTATATCCCATTGTCCTTTTATCTCTCTAGTTTGACAAATATGAAGATGGGTAAATTCAGCTGTGTGTGTTCCACCCACCTGTACCACACAAAGTTTCAACATATGTAAATGGCCTCGAACTGACACACAGCTCTGAGTGCTACCTTTACATTTGTGAAATCATTTTCTCCCTTTCTACCACTTAGTATTCAGGTTTCACAAATGGAGGTCACATTCAATCATTACATTTTGAAACGCATACCCAATGTCAACACCTTTCTAGTATTTGCTGCTTCCCCACTAAATAGAGATCAAAGACTTCTTGAGAATGAAAGTTACCCTGATTCTTATTATGAAAGTATATTTATCGCATGTAACCCTCCTATGATTAAGTATGAGGTATTTCCACAGGGGAGATTTACAGTGAAGTATATGTATATATATTTATGTATATTTGTTTGTTTGTTAATTTGTTAATTCTTCAGAGGGCCCACGTTTTTACCCTACATTTGAACTCTTAGCATTTAGATAACATTTGTTTTCTAAATTCCTTTGCCACTTTTTTCCAATGGGGGCAGTTCATGTGTTATTCGATTTAATTACACATGTTGTTTGAATACATGTTTATGTGCTAGACATAATACTAATGCTATACATAAATATATATAAAGGTGAATTCTCATAAGGTTGTTGTCAAATACAGTAGATTAATAGACTTGCAAATAATTCGTGGACATAAATATCAAATGAATAACTAAGTAAAACATAAATTGTAAACAATCTAAATTGTCGACAATAGAATAATGACTAAAGGTTATAGGAGATAAATATAATGCAAAATCATATTTAAAATCACATTCTTAAGAAATTTTAATAATACTTATACTTAATTTTACATCTATTGATAACATCATATTTTTAAACACTATATAATAATGACTAATTCATCCTGGTAGAATTCAATGAACTAATAAAGTGCCATAAATGGCAGTACCAGGACAAGAGGATTTGATGTTAATACTGGCTTCATGTAACATCTTTATTAATGATCAACCAGAGGAAGCCAAGGGCACAGCAATGGCAAAAGCGGATGATGGAACAAGATAAGGCAACAAAGAACTGGAAACTCCACATCAGGGAAATCTTTCTGTTAGGAAGATTTATTACATCATCACATGATTTTTAAAAGAAGGGTGAAAGCTCAACATGTGGTTTATTTATCACTGAATATCGCTGTTTACTGGAAAGTAGAGTGAAAGAGGATCAAGAAAAGTAGGTGTCATACTTCTTCCCTCCTGCTTTCTGAGGCGAGCCCACTTGGTGTGTAGTCAAGGCCTGAGGCTGTCTTTGCCGCCCATCTTCTGTTGACACAATCCCTCCATTTCCTCATCCATCCTCTTGATAAAACCAAGAAATAACCTCTAGTACCCACACCAAGACTGTCCATCAGAAACTTACTTCCTGAGGCCTTGTTCTTGTCTACAAATCCTCCCTCTTTCTCCTTTCTTTCCGCTTCTCTCACCCTCCTCCCTCCCTTCTTTTCTCTTTCTATCCCTCCCTTTCCTATGCAGGAATTTACTTACTAAATATGCACTTTTTGAGCATTAACCATGAACCATATATCTGATATTCTTCTAAGAAATGTCCTAATCTGAACTCTTTCATGGAGAGATTATTATCTGTGCTCTGGTAAAGCGGTCCCAATGGGGTGCTAGGAGATTAGGTTACCGTATGCATTTTAACAGTGATTCCAGAGAATGTGACAACATCCCCCCTCCCCGAGCCTCTTCCTTTTCATCATGGAAAGAAGGAGGCCTAGAACTCCATGTGTTCCAGGCAAAATCTCAACATCCACTCCCATCGCAAACACTGGGAGTCTTGTTGCTACTTCAGGATCATTATAACTCATCCAGTGCCATTTTTCTCTGGTTACTTCGAGACCGTAATTACCATAATTAATGCATCACCAAAGTCTAGACCTAGACCATCGGGTGGTCCCACATCTTCACCACTCTAAGCACCTTTTAGAGAAACATTCCCTGCCCATTATATTCAAAATTATAATCTCTCCATCTCCTCTCTCACAGAAACTTTCTGTTCCTTACTCTTGCCTTATGGTTCTTCACAGAACTTATGCTTTTTAACACACTACACTACACTACACACACACACACACACACACATACTACACAGGTATACATACATATATATATAGTTTAATAAATAAAAATATTAAATATGTTGAAATATGGAAATTTAAATTATACACACATACATGTTTATATATATTAAAGTAAAATACTTAATGATATTTTTGCAGCACAAAACTTTAAACTGAGACAGGTAGAGAAAAATAAGAGAATCTACAAAATCATAAATTATATTGCTTTAAATCTGTACAAGGCTAACATTGAACACGTACCCTACTAGTCCAGCCTCCATCTCTCTTCTCAAAGGCACAGCCTGGGTGAAACATCCAATAAAGAGGTCTTTCTTGGACTCTAGTCCTCTGTGTGTTTTCATATAATTTAAATAATAAAATGTAGATTCTATACACGCGTATGTGTGTATATAAAATTTGAATGTTAGCATTTCAACACATTTGGTATATCGATTTATAATTTTATTACATTATTTGTTCTTGGCTGTCAAGTGTTGACTTAATCACACTTCACAGCTCGTAGCGCTCTGTCATCTTTGATCCTTACAGGGCACGAGACATCTCTCATAATTTGCCTATGTATCCATTCACTGTTATTTATTACCACTGAGCATAATCATTTACCGTTCCACTCCAGTTCCTCCCAGTTCAGGCTAGGTTCTCCTCGAAGCTGAACCCGAAGCAAGGATTCAGGTGCAAGGGGCTTATTTTGGAAGTGATCCTAGGGAGCAGGGTGGGGAATAGGGGAGGGATTTGAGACAGCGAAGGGGAGCAACCAGTGAGAGGGTTACCGCCCCCGCCACCTGTGTGTCTCCTGGGAGACTGGGTGAGACTTGCCTCAGAACTACCTCACTCAAGAGATAAGACAGATCACAGTCACCCTGAAGTCACTTCCATCTTTGTCCCAGGGTGGCTCCTTAGAGCATAAACAGCTTGGACTCGCTGGACCAACTCACGGGCAGGTAGAGCCAACACTCTGAGGCGAGGAGGGACAGCTTGCTGCGATACCCTACTGGGAATAGCGAGCTGAGACGTGTGGGTGGGCATCGCGCTGACAGCATCTGCTAAATCCATGCAAGATTCATGCCTCTAAGGTGTTTAATCCATGACTTTTTAATTGTACGTGTTCCAAGAGAACACGTCTTGTTACTTGGTTACATGGACCATGGATAGTTTAAGGAACCATTAAAAAAGAATAGTAAGAAGGTAAAAAAATTGCCTTGTGGTAATTATATGGAGATACAGTGAAGCTGCTGAATCACGGGGTAGGTCAAAGTTCACATTTTAAAGATACCGACACAGTTTTCCTACGTGATTACGTAAATTTACAGATACTCTGTATTAGGTTCCAGTTAGTCCACATCTTGACAACACCACTGGATATTAATGTAGCATGGCCATCTGGTGGGAGTATACGGAGATCCAAATGCAGTTGCGATCCTGCAGCCTAATAAAATTGAGTACGTTTTCACAAGTCTATTGACCATTTGGAATTCCTTTTTAGGAGGTGGCCATTTAAGATATTGGCCATTTTTTTTCTGTCTATTTTCTTATTAATCGTAGGAGTTTATTTAAACATTTTTAAGTGCAAGTGTGAGATTGTAGCAATAAAATTTTAAACAGTTTCTTACAAGTAATGAAAAAGGACTTTCAGAGTTGACAGAATTTGAGAATTAAAAACATACCTTTGTAGACTTAATTTAGTATAATTAGCATGAGAATAGATATGCATGGATAAAAATCAAATGACTAAAAATAAAAAAAATCTTGAATACAGAGGAAAATGACTAATTTTACAGCTATTAATGACCTACATATAAAATTAAGAAATGACCGTATAGATATTTTATGGTCCCAAATGGAAGAGAACAAATATTCAAATATATAACTGACGAAAAATTCCCTGGAGTGTAGGAATAACTGAATTTTGAGAAAATCTGTGCACTTTCTATTTAAGGAAAATTTGATATGTAACAATTATATCAATTATATTTTAGTTATTTATCCTCTAGAAAAAGGAAACAAATCTTCAGAGTTGCAAACGGCAAAAAGAGGTCAGCCACAAGAGGAAGAAGCAGGAGGATAACTTTAAGCCAGCTGCGGAAATTAGCCACGGTGACCCCAGTACAAGAAAGGGGCGGAGCAACGGCGAAGTCCTGCCGAAGGAGTGTGACCCAACACCACCGCGGTGGCCAGTTCCCCCACTTCACGTACAAGCAACCAGCGGCTACCGTCAACTGCCTGAGCACTTAGAAAACATGGCAATTAAAAGCTCTTCTTTTAAAAATATTGACAATAAATTCAGCTCATCAAGAAATAAATAAAAATAAACAATGCATTAATAGAGGAGGTATTTATAAAATGTAATGAGCATCGAATCTATTAATTAGAGAAATAAGAATAAACAACTACAGGGATTATTGCGGCAGATTATAAATAGTATAAGCCTGACGGAAGAGTAGTAATGAACACACTCAGCTGGTAGCGAACTTGAAATGTTTTGTAGGCGTGCAGCCTTCGTCATGC
>NW_011888900.1:2230188-2243265 GCF_000151845.1 Pteropus vampyrus
GTGAAGCTGCTGAATCACGGGGTAGGTCAAAGTTCACATTTTAAAGATACCGACACAGTTTTCCTACGTGATTACGTAAATTTACAGATACTCTGTATTAGGTTCCAGTTAGTCCACATCTTGACAACACCACTGGATATTAATGTAGCATGGCCATCTGGTGGGAGTATACGGAGATCCAAATGCAGTTGCGATCCTGCAGCCTAATAAAATTGAGTACGTTTTCACAAGTCTATTGACCATTTGGAATTCCTTTTTAGGAGGTGGCCATTTAAGATATTGGCCATTTTTTTTCTGTCTATTTTCTTATTAATCGTAGGAGTTTATTTAAACATTTTTAAGTGCAAGTGTGAGATTGGAGCAATAAAATTTTAAACAGTTTCTTACAAGTAATGAAAAAGGACTTTCAGAGTTGACAGAATTTGAGAATTAAAAACATACCTTTGTAGACTTAATTTAGTATAATTAGCATGAGAATAGATATGCATGGATAAAAATCAAATGACTAAAAATAAAAAAAATCTTGAATACAGAGGAAAATGACTAATTTTACAGCTATTAATGACCTACATATAAAATTAAGAAATGACCGTATAGATATTTTATGGTCCCAAATGGAAGAGAACAAATATTCAAATATATAACTGACGAAAAATTCCCTGGAGTGTAGGAATAACTGAATTTTGAGAAAATCTGTGCACTTTCTATTTAAGGAAAATTTGATATGTAACAATTATATCAATTATATTTTAGTTATTTATCCTCTAGAAAAAGGAAACAAATCTTCAGAGTTGCAAACGGCAAAAAGAGGTCAGCCACAAGAGGAAGAAGCAGGAGGATAACTTTAAGCCAGCTGCGGAAATTAGCCACGGTGACCCCAGTACAAGAAAGGGGCGGAGCAACGGCGAAGTCCTGCCGAAGGAGTGTGACCCAACACCACCGCGGTGGCCAGTTCCCCCACTTCACGTACAAGCAACCAGCGGCTACCGTCAACTGCCTGAGCACTTAGAAAACATGGCAATTAAAAGCTCTTCTTTTAAAAATATTGACAATAAATTCAGCTCATCAAGAAATAAATAAAAATAAACAATGCATTAATAGAGGAGGTATTTATAAAATGTAATGAGCATCGAATCTATTAATTAGAGAAATAAGAATAAACAACTACAGGGATTATTGCGGCAGATTATAAATAGTATAAGCCTGACGGAAGAGTAGTAATGAACACACTCAGCTGGTAGCGAACTTGAAATGTTTTGTAGGCGTGCAGCCTTCGTCATGCATGGCAAGTGAGCTCTCTGCAGGATCTTAAAATTGAAACATACATTTATAAACCCGTGTTATTACAGCCTCTTAATATTTTTTGTACACTCTTCAGAGGGAAATTGTAAAACAAAAATTTCTTATATCAATAAAACATTTATCTGAAAGTTTAGCAATTCTTTTAGCTTTAAATAAATGTCCTTTTTATTTTTTTAAATGAGAATATTAATACCATGCTTTAACTTTAATTATATATGTATAATGATAGTTGATAGAATACTTTGATCAATTTAACCTTTCTATTATATAAAATTAAGATATATTTCAAATTGGATTCTCTTATGTATGATTATTTAAAATTGCTTTTGAGATATTTAGACTTGCCTCCAGCTTTTTGTTCTTTATTACTCAAATTTTATATTATGTATTATTTCTCTAAACACAATAAATTCATTATTTCTGAAATCGTGATGCTATATCTATATATCTATATTTAAATCTGGCCTTAGGGTTATTTATTGTAATTTACTTAGGAATATTTACTGATGTGGCTTTGAAATGGAACCAGAAAGCAGGAATTGGGGTTTGAAGAAAGAAACATAAGTCTTAGAAATTGCACAGCTGCAAAAAATTGAGGTATATGAGTTAAAGTGAATAAAGTTATGCATCAAAAAATAATGTCTAAGATTCTCGATATATTATTCCAGAACATACATACATTTCTCTCTCATTTACTCAGCATAAACAATGATATATTTCTTTAAATTATGCTTACACCTTTGAAAATATATTCTAGTACAAAGGGTAATCGTAAGGGGCTATATTTCTTATTTGTATTCCAATAATTTTTCTTTGTAAAAAAAAGTTGTTAAATTTTCACATGCCTCTGGAAACTAATTTTCACTTCCTATCAGGCAACACTGACAAATGTTGTTTGAGGAACTTGCCAGTAGGAGGTACATTAAGTGGAAGATATCTGTGACAAAGTACTAGCAGCTTCTGCAAAAGATTAATGTGGAAGCACGGAATAAAAGAGATGTGAAGCCAAAACCCTGGAGAAGCAGTGGGCAGGAACCGGCATGTCGGGCCACAAAGCGAACACGACTGCAGAGTAACAGGAATAAACGCCCAAGTGTTAGGAGACAGTTATCAGGCAAGATAAGTCATCAGAGTTAATGTGAAAAACGACATTGTGAGCCTCTGTAAAGATAAATATATTCTATACGGTCTATGCAGGTAGAAAAAAGACGAGTTGATTTTAGGATCTGAGCGGGTAATTGAGGTTACTATTAACGCTATAATACATTATGACAATCTTAGTGGCTTCAGGGAACACACAAATTTATTCTCTCATGGCTCTGGTGGGCACAAATCTGAACTGGGTCTCCCTGGGTTAAAACCCAAGTGATAGCAGAACTGTGTTTGTTTTCTGACGCTGTGAGGAAGAATCTGTCTTCTCGCCTTTTCCGGCTTTTAGATGCGACCTGCATTCCCTGTCTCACACCCCCCTGATTCCACATCCAGAGTCAGGAGTTAGCATCCTGCCTCTCTCAATGATCTCCTGTTCCGCGCCCCCCATTACACTTTAAGGATGCTCACAATTACACTGAGCCTACGCAGAGTGTCTAGAATAAGATCCTTATTTTAAAGCTGGCTGATTAGCAACCTAATTCCACGTGCAACCACAGTTCCCCACCCTGGGACAGGGTCTAGGGGTTAGGGCACCAGCATTTCGGAGAGACATTATTCTTCCTACCACGATGGGGTTGGGATTGAAGATTAAAATCTGATGCTCACTTTTGATCACTCTCAAATTTTATGGTTATTGTTTTATAGAGGAGACACTGTGTTCTCTCCTCAACTCTACTAATTAAACTTTTTAAAACTTAAGTTTTATACCTTAATGTGATGAAACTAATCGTGTTTATTTATTATTTTATAGAACTATGAATCTATCAAATCTGTGAGCTCCTAGAAGGGCTAAATATTGTGTCAGGAAAAAAAAAAGATGTCACTACACACATGAAAAAAACAATTATAATATTCATATACTGTTCATAATATTCTGACATCATAAACATATGGGGTGGTAAGAACTGATATTATCTTGGATTCAGGTTATAGCATTTAATATGGAAAGAAAAGAACAGATTCTATACATAGTTATGCCCATTAGGAATTCATGTTGGAAATATGTATGTAGGTCAGGAGATGAAAAAAAAAAAACATGAATCAATAATAACTCCAAGGATTTTAGTCTGAGCAAATGAAAAGATGAACTTATTTTCAAATGAGCTGGCGAAGGTTCAATTGAGTTTCGAACGTGTTGAATTTTGAATGTCTGTTATCTTTTCAAGTAGCAAAGGTAAGTGTGCATTTGGGTATACAAGTCTGGATTTTTAAATCGGGTGAGTTGGAGGTGCACATTTAGGAATCGCGTGCGTACAGGTGTGTTGCCACGCGTCCTTGGAGCAGAACACCGAACACATGAGTGTGGACGCCAATGAGGGAAGGACAAAGGATTGAACTGTGGCCCAGGACATTCAGAGGTCAGGTAGAAAGGATTATATCAGCACGTGGAACTAAAAACAGGAGCGAGGGGGAAAGCAGAGTTTAGTGCCCTGGACACCAGGGGACATGTCATCGTGAGGGGAGATGTCAGTAACGTGAAATGCTGTTGATAGGCCCGCTGAAATGAAGTGAGGTAACTGAGTGCTGGAATTACCCTTGGCCATTTAGACGTCAGAGAAACTGACTCTGGGGAAACGCGAAATGGCTTCTATTACTGAATAGCACTCAGAAATAGTGTCGCTTTAATACGTTCTCTCTCCTATAGGCGTCTCAAACTTTCAGGGTTTAAATGGATGGGTCCGCTAGAAGCTATAATCGGTTACTCCAACCTCCTTTGCTACCAGTCAGATTAGGCATGCAATAACAGCTTACTTTTTATTGGACTGATAAGTACTCCCTGAGTATGAAACGAAGATCTGATGATGGACAAGTAACTACTAGCACCTAGCGTCTCCTTCCCAAATCATCTGATCCCGGTGTCCAGGGCTGGGAGGTGGGTTTAGTACATGCCACTCTTAGGACTGATGCACCATTCACCCTACAACCTTCTAACGTGACCCTGAATGCTGAACTACCATCCCCCAAACGGAACACTCCGCAGTGCGATGCTCATCGGGCTTTCCTGTGCTGTTCGCCCCGGATGTCTTCGCTATTTTGTTCGGCCTCGGTGGTTGGCTTCTCGACGACCTGGAAGGTTCAGCGCTGAGTCGGTTGAGCTGCGATGAGGCAGTTGCATCTTTTCAAACCCACGCGTGCCAGTGCCGCAGTGGCAGCCAGATCCACAGCACAGCTCTGCTGGGTGGGCGAGTTTATCTTCTGAAAGGTCATAAATAGACACCCCTCTCCTCCTCCCCTTGTCTGAGTGCCTAGCTCCTGGCACCATGAGAAACTCTAATAGTTCATTTTTTTTACTTCTCTCTATATAAATATATTTATATTTAAAAAACTTTTCTGCAAATAGAAACTTATTTGCTCTCATGTGAGACCCATCACTGGAAAGATAAAGCGATGTTCTTTAAATTCTTCCTGGTCTTCTGTAATGGGAGATACCACTGAAACGTCGCCCAGATATGCCTTTCCTTATGTCCCTCCATTGGTACAACCTAAGCAAGACAGTCCCTCATGCTGACCTCCCTTGCTTTGGGACAACTGCCTGATTGTGGGTACAACCACCAGAGTGGTGATGTCAGAAACTAGTTGATTCTGAAAATCTCTCTGGGAAGCTTGGTACTAGATAGATGCTTAAATGAGCACTGTGTGCAGCCTATAGGATGAAGCATAGTATCCACCACCAGTCTTGGGCCCTTTTTTGTCATTTAGAACACTGGTTGATGAATCTTGCTTTTTTTTTTAATTAAAGATTATTGGGGTGACATTGATTAATAAAATCAGATGTTTCAAGTATACAACTCAACAGTATGTCGTATATACATTGCATTGTGACTTCACCACTCAAAGTTAGATTTCCTTCCGTCACCAAATATTTGACCCCTTTTATCCCTACCTACCTCCCCTCTCCCCCTTCCCTCTGGTGACCACGAATCCACAGTCCACGTCCATGGACTGTTTGTCACGTTCGTTTGTTGCTTTCGGTTTTACATTCCACAAATGAGTGAGATCATATGGTTTTCAACTTTTTCTGTCTGACTTATTTCGCTGAGCAAGATTAACTCAAGCTCCATCCATGAATCCTGCCTTTGAAATTAATTATAGCCGCATGAATTGTGTTCAGCAACATCTCACATTGAGTTTTCCTCTTCCCGTCCGCTGACAATGCAGCGCCTGGTGCCCAGGGGGACTTAACAAATGTCAAGTAAATGACAAATGACAAGGTTTATGAAATCAACAATGTAATACAGACAGGATTTTGAATAAGATCCTTAATTGCAAATTAGTTTTATAAATGGTGATTTAAGTGTAGAAGTCAAAACTTTAATACATACAGTGATTAAGTATATGTACCAGTAGTTTAATACCAAGTTAACTCACAGGGCACATACCAATAACGCCGCTAAGAGTCTAATCGATTGCACTTTCGAACCAAATTGTCTGCTCATAGGTAGGAACGACATGTCAGTCTGCGTAGTATTTATCCACTGCCTTATAATAAGCCCATGAAAATCAGTTCTATTAATGGGAAAATAAACAAGCTATGTGACACTACAAAGATCCTTATTGGTTTACATCTCCTCTTGGCTCCAGGCTGTACTTAAAGGCATTTTTCAAACACAAAAATTACCTTTCTGTATCTTTAGACTCTGGGAAATAAGTGAAAAGTCCCTGATCGATTAGCCAATTAGCACTAAGTACGACTGCTTATTCCTCTGCACACTAAAAGGTCTGTTAATAATCCAAGGTAGAATGAAGTACCTATAAATAACTCAAAAGAAAAAAATTGTCAAAAGAAAACATATTTTCAGAGGTAACCAGGTGAAGCAGTATAGAAAATGGGACTAGAGATATGGTCAGTGCAGGGGGCTTGAAAGGCTCCTGCATTTGAGCCACTAGAGGCCACTGGATTGATGATTTAAACTCTCCCTCTGCTACAGCCCCCTCATCAGAAAAGCGTGGACTAAAGCACCAGAATAATTGTTTTCATATTTTTCAAGTAAATGCCCAGAAGAAGGATTGCTGGGTCATATACTCAATTTTTTGAGAAATCTCCACATTGTTTTCCACGGTGGCTGCACAGTTACATTCCCACTAATAGGGTATGAGGGATCTTTTTCCTCCACATCCTCCCCAACACTTGTTATTTCTTGTCTTTTTGATAATGGCCATTCTAACAGGTGTGAGGTGGTATCTTGTGGTTTGAATTTGCGTTTTCCTAATTATAAGTGATGTTGAACATCTTTTCATCTGTCTGTTGGCAATCTTTTTGTCTTCTTTGGAAAAGTGTCTATTCAGAGCTTCTGCCCATTTTTTTTTACTGGATTTTTTTTGTTGTTGTTATTAAGTTGTATGAGTTCTTTATATATTTTGGATATTAGCCCCTTATCGAAAGTATAATTTGCAAATATCCTCTACTATACTAAATCTGAATCTTATTTTAAAGCAATAATACAGTCCCTTACTTAAGTGATTTTAAATGCACAAAATAGTATTGTCAAAGTTTAATAAAACATTTATATATGTGATAAATTTATAAAGAATTTGAGTATTAAATAAAATTGTAGAATAACAAACATTTTGGTGGAAAGCCATAAGACTACTATATAGCAATTTAGTTTTCTTATGAGTGATGCTTTAAATGTATTTGTTATTTTAAGATGACATTTAATTACATAAAATTAATTTTAAGTTAATATGTCATATGACTTTATTTCAAGTAAAAAGACAGTTTAAAGTTCAAATATTCTTCAGATATGAAACTAATTTAAGCATTTTGTTCCATGCAACACAACTAACAACTTAATGGAACTATTTTAAAAATGTCTCTGGTAATATTTACTTTGAAATGAAATTGTCTCCTTTTTTAAAATGGTTAAATTAGACCAAATTTAGAATATTTTATTGTTAAAACTGTTTATTTTTTATAATTAATATAAACTCACTTTAGATACCTGCACTCAATTGCTATTTCAGATAATTCTGAAGAGTAAAAATTAAATATTATTCAGAACGCGTATTTCCAATCTGTTCTCTATGGGGACACAATTTCTTACATTATGCATATTCTTCTGAGTTTTCATGTTTAGGTCTTAAATTGAAACAAGACACCCCTTCTCCTTTCCCTTTAGAGGGCTGAATCAAACGTTCTAATTTTGATCATGGTGGTCAAGTCTTGACCTTCCACTGGTCCAAGAGGCTGATTTCTAATGAAAAATAGAAATGACAGAAAAAATACTCTTTTTGAAGGGAGGCACTTGATCTCCCTCTTGTGCTTCATTTAAAAGAAAATCAAGTCTAGCAGTCATTGATTCTGTGGTTTCCAGCATCACGCCACTGCAATTCAATGGCCAGAGAAAGCCAGGTTGTGTAGTTCCTACCGGCTCGCAGCATAAAAGCAATTAGAGATACGTTAAACAGTTTGCAGTGCACTTTGTGTTTGTATCCTGAGATGCTTGGGAGGTAATAAGCAAGAAAAATAGTATTTACTCTTTGTTCTGCTCCTGTTTTCATTCAGCTCATCTGTCAGATAAAATCTGAGAACACACCAGCGATATGTCTGATTGTTAAGGGTGGAAAATTTTCAAGTGAGCCAACTAGCTAAGTCAGCTACAGGGAAGAAATATCTTTAGATACCAGAAGTTGTCCTACTTGCATGTGTGTGGTTTAGGAAGTGTATTGTATAAAATATGTAGATGGCCAATGTCTGCTTCTATAATCCATTTACTTGTTAATTAAGGGTGTTGTTCCGGGCAAAGATATGCTAAAAGCCAACTTCCACTTCTGTAATCTGATGGCTTGTTCAGGAGACCACCAGGATATGGTCTTGAGCTTTAAGCTGCCTGCTCTGAAAGCTCGGGGCTGATCTCCTCTAGCCCTGCGTGGTAGAGAGTCAGTCACCGGCCGGCTAATAAAGGCTCGTAATTAATCTCAATTGGCTCCGTGGGTCTCAGAATCATTCGTGCCATAACATGATTAGGACAACAAACTGAAAACCTTACTGGCTTAGGTCGTAGTATGAATGATAGAACTTACTACAAGGAATATAAAGGGATAAATTACTTTTTATTTGAGGACCATTACAGGGAAAATGCTGGCCCCATGTAATGTGATAAAACTGGTATCATTGGAACTAAAATGAATTACTGGGCTTGATAAACATTCGACTAATTACTTCAACTTAAGTGTAAGTTCTTTGCTATAATAGAATATTCACGGACATGAATCTCGTTTTTTAAAGACTATTTCAAATATGTTTTATTAACCTCTGAAAGTTAAGAAAGGGGAACCTCATTTAATATGGAGTTGGGAGGCCAGAAGGAGCTCATGTGCAGTAGCACTCAAGGTCAATTACAGGATGAATTGTAAACTACAGACCTCAATAGAAGAGTCATCAACAGGAAAAGAAATCATCAATGATTGGCCCCAACAGGAAAAGATATACATTTCATGTCCTATAAGAAATCGACTACTCTAGAAACTCAGCCAATGAGAAAGTGTCATCTCAATCTAAACATTCACGCTCGTCCTAGAATTGAGGGAAACTATGAATTGGTGTATACACTGATGGACTGAAAAGAAAACATGTCACTTCCAAGTGTTCCTTCCATATAGTATTTATTATCAACTAATATTATTCATAGATGTTTATTGGTCCAAGGTAACTTTTTAGAAAGTGTATCTGTCAGATTTGCTTTATAACAAATTATCCCAAAACTGAGTGCCTGGAAAAAGAGAAATAGCCATTTATTCTTATTCATGTATTTGTAGGTCTGCTGGGGCTCAACTCAGCTTCTCGCTTCAAGCTGCTGGTCCAGAGCCTGGTTTCTTGCTGTAGGTTAGGCTCAGATCTGCTCATGTAGGTTTTTCCGGACTGAAGAGACAGCGACTGTCAGGAATAAGCCCCTCTGGTAGGGGCTAAGGCTCAAGGCAGCAATCTCAATCATGTAACCTCACTTTGGGCTTTTGCTCTCATCAATTCTGTTAAAATTCCATTGGTGAAAGCAAGTCATGAGCTGTTTATCTTCAAGGGGTGGGAGTTTGCTTCTAAGGAGGAGTTTTAGAGCCACATGGAGAAGGACATGGCTACAGGGAGTGATGAAGAAATTGGACCAACCCTTTTTTCCATAGAGAAGCAGTGTATTTAACAACAAACAGATTATTAAAGAGTCTCTTCTTCAAGACAATTGAGAACTTTTCCACATATACACATAACATTGTAAAATACCCTTTTAACAGTTTTATCAGCATTTCGCAAGCTTTGGTATATTGTGTTTTCATTTCTATTCAGTTGAAAACATTTTATAATTCCTTGCTCAATTTTTTTCTTTGATTAAAGAATTATTTAGAATCACATTACTTAGTGTCTAGACAGTTGGGTATTTTCTATTTATATTTTCATTATAATATCCAGCTACATTAATATCCAGTGGTTAGATAATATATTCTGAATATTTCCAGCCCTTTCAAATGTACTGATACTTGCTTTATGAACCAAGATATGTTAGGCGAATTTTAAAGACTGTACATTTTTTAGTTATCAATATCGATTAGGTTACGTTTTTGAAATGTTTTTAGATTATCTTTTACTGTTTTGTTTTCCACAGATACTAAGATGTCATTTTTCTCCTTTTAATTCTTTTTATTTTTTGTTTTATATATTTCGAAGGCATACTTCTAGTTTTGTGAAAACTTTCTAGTAAATTGTCCCTTTATCAATATGGCACACATATTTTTATTTCAAATAACATTTCTTACCTTAAAGTCTGCATTTTCTCCTATTTATATAGCTCCATCAGCCTCTTTTTGGTAAATATTACATGATATATTTTTTTCATCCTGTTATTTTCATCTACTTTTTGTACTTATATTAAACAAGTGTCTCTTTTCAGTAGCATTAGTAGGATATATTTTTATTTAATCTCAAAAAATCTTATTTCATTTTAGTACAATAAAAATCTAAAGCAATTTGAATTTTTATGAACTATTACTGCTTATTTTGAGTTCACAATTCTTTTATATTGATTTGTTGCTTCTTTCTTAATTTTTGATTAACCAAAGATTTTTAAAATTATTCTAGTTTCTATTATTCCTTTTGTGATGTAAGCAGTCTGTTTTTGCTGAATCATGAAATACTCTGATTTTAATTATTTTTAAATAGAGAGAAATTATTTCCCCTCTAATCACGTTATATATACATACAGTATAATTTTGTGGTCACCCTATAAATGATAACATTCCTATTTGACTTATTACCTTATCTTTCCTCTGATAATAGAAACCCTGCTCATTTCAACTTGTTTGATCTTATTCCCTTTTATTTTGTCATGCATTTAATTTTAAATATAATTTATATATAACAAACTTTAATTTCACAATAAACCCTTTTTTAATTTTTTTTTTTTTTTACCACATAGTTAGCTTTCTAATCCTATTTCCTTCTACCTGAATTTTTATGCTTTAATCTGGATTTGTTTTTCTTCTGCCTGTAGAATTCCCTCTTGTACATCTTCTTGATCTACACTGGTGGTGACGAATTATCTCAGTGTTTGTTAGAATATATCTATATTTCTCTTAATTTTTGAATTCTAGAATTTTCTTTCAACACTGCAAACTTAACCATATTACTGTGTTCTAGCTCCTATTATTTCTTTTATGATATAAGCAGTCTGTTCTTGAAGCTGAATCATAAATATACCGGTTTTAATTATTTTTCAAACTGCTTTATTGAGGTATGACTGACATATAAAATGTGTGAATATATACAACGTGATGATTCGGGGATAAGTACACACCAGTGAAAGCATCACCACCATCAAGGCCATAAACACATAAAAATATCTATTGCCTAACATGAAATCTACTCTCAGCAAATTTAAGTATATAATCGTATCGTTAGCTATTGGCAATTCTCCAGAACTTACTTATTTTGCATATCTGGAGTGCTGTGCCTTTCGAAAGTCACCTCCCCATTTCCTGTCCCTCCACACTGACAGCCATCATTCTGCTCTCCAGTTTTGTGAGTCTGATTATTTTAGATTCCACGTATAAGTGAAATCCTACAGTATTTGCTTTTCTGTTTCTTGCTTATTTCACTTAGCATGATACTCACCAGGTCCATCCAGAGTGCCAAAAATGGCAGGATTTCTTTCTTTTGTAAGGCTGAATAATACATTTATGTATACATTGCACTTTCTTTATGCATTCACTCATCGATGGTTATTTAGGTGGCTTCATATCTTATGTATTATGAATAATACTGCAATATACACGAGAGTGCAGAGATCTCTTCAAGATTTTGACTTCAACTCTTTTAGATATATACCCAGAGGTAGGATTGCTGGGTCATACCATAGTTCTATTTTTATAAATATCTGTTTGCTTTTAAGATTTTTATCTCTCTTCTGTTGATGTTTCTAGAAGTGCTGTCAGTACTTTTCCTACCCAGAATTCTCAGAAGTTTTATTGTTGTTTGTCTGTTTTGACTCTGTGAGTTGATGGCATTCTTTTGTTATGGATTATTCCTACCCATTCATTTTTTTTAACTGTTTTTCTTGTCCATTCTTTCTTCTGAGATTTCAAGTGTATTCGTATTGTGACTTTCGAGAGTGACTCGTATGTCTCTTATATAATTTTGTCCATTTTATGTATGTTTTTTCGACCTATAGTCAGTTTGGAGATTTTATATTGTCAGCTTTACCATTTTATTAACCCTGAATTCTATAGCAGACAATCAGGCACATCTATTGATTTCTCAACTTCAGATACTGTATTTTTCAATTTCCACATTTAAAAAAATAACTTTAAAATTCTTACAATGTTAATCATCTGGCTAAATTCCCCCATCTTCTTATCTAGTTTGCATTTTTCTCTTTCTCTGTATTCTTGACCATATTTATCTTAACTATTTAATGTCCTGTCTGCTCAGATCAATATGTGTATCACCTCTCATCCTGCTGCTATTGTTCAGCATTCATGGTACAGTCCGTGCCGACACTGTGCTGGTCCCCAGGGGACGCCTTCGGCCACAGCAGGTGTGATGCGAGCTGGTCCTCGCTGCGTCCCTAGGAACCCTCCGCGCGGCTGTGTGCCCGAGCTCTTTGTCTCGCGCCGCTTCTGAGCCTAGAGAGTGTCCGGAGAGGACAGAGTCATGCATTCGAGGCCCGCGACCTTCGCCCCTAGCAGAAGCCCTGCCGATGTCACACCCATCCGGAGACGAGTCTCAGAATCTCAGGCTGTCTGCTCTCAGTTCGTGCCCCCGGGACAACGGCTTCAGGGTCCTCGGGTCACTTTTCTACCGGCGTTTTCAGCTTCCCCCTAACTCTCCTGGAGCCCCGTCTCCGGCGAAAACTTAAATGAGTGAGGGGAAGCCGACTCTGCCCTTCGGGAGCCTCTTATCCCCGACCTTCGGCAAATACAGATTCGGCAAAGGGTTTTGGTGGTAGCCGGCCACGTGTCCCCCATTTTGCTGCAGCCCCGTGAAGCTGCGCCCATCATCATCAGAGGAGGCCCCTTTCCGGCTCAAGTCTGGGGATCAGTCGCACACGTGGCCAAGGGTCCAGTCGCACACGTGGCCGAGGGTCCAGTCGCACACGTGGCCGGGGTCCAGCCTCACACGGGGCTCGGGGTCCAGCC
>NW_011888900.1:2244164-2255389 GCF_000151845.1 Pteropus vampyrus
CCTAATCCACGTGGCCGGAGTCCAGCTGCACATGCACGCCGCAGTCTCCAAATCCATATGGCTGGTACCCAGCCGCACACGCGGGTTGGGGTCCAGCCGTACACGTGGCCGGGACTCGAGGGTCCAGCCGCACACGTGGCCGGCATCCTGTTGCACACGTGGCCCAGAGTCCAACCGCACACGTGGCCGGGGTGCAGTCGCACACGTGGCCCAGCGTTCAGCTGCACGCGCTGCCCAGGGTCCCCAAATCCACGTGGCCGGGGTCCAGCCGCACATGTGGCCGGGTTCCAGCCGCACACGTGGCCGGGGCCCAGCCGCACACGTGGCCCAGGGTCCAGCCGCACATGTGGCCGGGTTCCAGCCGCACACGTGGCCGGGGCCCAGCCGCACACGTGGCCCAGGGTCCAGCCGCACATGTGGCTGGGGTCCAGCCGCACGCGTGGCCGGTGGTCCAGCTGCACGCGTGGCACGGGTCCAGTCGCACGGGTGGCCGGTGTCCCGCCATACACGTGGCCCAGGGTACCCAAATCCACGCGGCCGGTGCCCAGCCGCACACGTGGCCAGGGGTCCACAGACCGGTCCAGGGGTGTAAGCCATCTGCGCATCCATAGCCAGTACACGAAGAGGGTCTGGCTACTGAAAAGATCAGTCTCTCAATCCTCGGGACTTTTCCGCAATCTATGTCCAAAAGTACGATTTTTCTGTTTTATGCACTTACTCGATTTGCTCTCTCCATGAGAAATGGCCTGAATGAAACGATCCCATCTAAAAGCGGAGACTCACTCTGTCCTAACGACTGTGCAGCAATTCAGCCAGCTCTGGGATGTACACCATTCTGTTTCCCCCGTCATAATGACATTCGCTACCTGTAGCGCGTCTATCAATGCGCTAAGGCCAAATACGCGACAAACCCCTCGGCCCCTCTGAGTTCCGCGGAGTGAGGCTGCTTTATCCTGGTGCCCTGTTTGTTTGGCTCTCACAATTCCCTGTCGAGATTTGGAGCCATTTCCCCTATTCGAATCTCCAGCCTCTCCTACTCCGATGCCTTCTCCAAACGCTAGCCTCTCCCCATCCACATGTCTGGAGAATTTAAAATGCTCCCGCCCTCCCTTCAGGCTGTAGAAACTGCTCCCTCTTGTTCGCAGCATCCCACCCGGAAATCACCTACCCAGGAATCCACTCAGAAACCTGCTCCTCTGAAGCTGGGCCAGCACCGACTTCTGCAGCGGGAGGGACACTGAACAGCTTCCCAGTGTGGTCTCAGGCTACTTTTCAGGCCTTGTGGGTTCCCACAGCTTCCCTGCCCTCTACCCTGTTCCCCTCCGCACCCCTGAGGCTGGGGACCAGGTGGGCTCTGCAGTGGGCTTCCTGAAAAGGACCTCAGCCCATCCGTGTCTGCCCCCAAGGCCCTTTCCTCTTGCTGTCCTTGGAAAATTTCCACAAGCTATATTATAATGTAGATGATAAACATTCTGGCTAAAGAGGTTTATTTAGTTTTTTGAAAGAGAAAGGTAAGCTATCAGGAACTGAGCAGACATCATCTTTCTATCTGAAGCTTGGTTAATTAAACTGTTGTTCCTATACATACAAAAAATGTCAAAATTTAGACTCAGCTGATTAAATATAAACTCTTATGTAAGGCTTTGTTCATGTTTCTCATACAATGATTTAGCACAAATACTGACTTAAAAATTTGTTTATTTTTGCCAAGGTAAGGCAGGGCAAATATTATATTTTATATAAAATAGACTTCTGCTTGGAGAAGACTTGTAAATGTTATGAATATAATTATTGCGAACATGAATTAGGCACTGAAACAAACTGAGTTTCAGAACTGGAAGGGAACATAAAAATCTCTTGCTTTGCCTTCTTTATTGGGAAGAAAATTCAAACATTGAGTTTTTAGGTGAGTTTCCATTTCAATTCTGCTTTCCTTTTCAAGAATTGTTTTTCTTATTTGAAAATATGTACTTGGTGCATTTCAGAAGTCTTATCTCCCTAAGCTTCTTACTGATTTGCCAATGTGTTTTTTTTAAAGGATTAAAATATAATCTTTAAAACCTAATGATATATCTCATTCAATTTTCATTTCAATAACAAATCTACAGTAAGAAAAACTTTTTCAGGATTCTAAAATATTAAATAAACTGTGGAAACAGTGAACCATGCTATAGTTTAGTTCTTTTATATTGATGTATAAAAGAAAATAGAAACATATGTATATAGAAATATATATATATTATGACCCTCGTATATACATTTAAAATACTAAACAATAACATAAAGTTAACTTTTACCTGGCACAGCATAATAGGTAATGTCCACCACACAATGTGTGTCACACACTTTTCTTAGGGCATAAACATATGTTAGACCATCTAGTCTAAGAAGAAGACATATTATCTTTGTTTTCCAGATGGGGAAATTTATGGATATAGAAGTCATTTGTCCAAAATTGCATAGAGTATGATTCTTAGTCCATGTCCTTTATACCGAAATACATTGCCCATATACCAGTTTTGATGATGAATACCATGGAGATCAGGACAGAAGGCGTTCTGGATCAAATAATTGATTAATTTGAGGGTAGGGAAGGGTAGGAAGCTGTGATTGACCAATCCAGAGGAATAACTGGCCCAGGGATAGTGATGTTTAAAAAAATTAAGAATAATTTGACCTTTCCCCTTCGCCCACCACCACAGATCATGGTGCCATTTGCACAGGGACATGTATTCTCTATAAATAAATACGCAAACATTTCTTGCTCGGTATTTTGGTGAGCTAGTTTGCACAACGCCACGAAGCTGTATGACATTTGTAGGGAGCCTCTGTGCTTCATTGCTTCATGCAGTATTGAGAGCAGCAACTTTGCAAAGGAAGGATCTCCTGACAGATGTTTCATCTACGGTAATCTGTATTTTTATTTCTTTTTTTTAAATTTCAAGTCTCTCACGATACCTGGTTTTATACAGTGTTTCTCAGATGCGTGGTCTGAGAAACACGGAGAGCACAGAGGTTGGAAGTGAGGTCGGGAAGCAGAAAGCGCGCACAGGGGGCCGAGCCCGGAGCTGGCTTTGGCAAAAACAGATACACGCAGAAGTCAGCATGTCGGCCTCGTAGGGCTGCTGTGATAAAGCTGCACCAACTGGGTGTTTTAGGGGGACGTAAAATTTTCTCTCACCCTTCTGGAGGCTGTTAATTCAGGTGCCGGTAGAGACAATTCCTGCGAAGAGCTACGAGGGAATCTGCTCCCTTCTCTCTCCTGGCTTTTGGTCGTTCGCCCAAACCTTTGGCTCCCACTGCTTGTTGATGGGTCCACTCCCAGCCCTCTGCCTTCACAAGTGCGTTCGCATGAGAAATCAGGTCCAAATAATCTTCCTGCTGTAAGATCAGTTGATTTGGGACATTGACTACATCTGCCAGATCCCCTCACAGCGGCCCCTAGGTTAGCGCTTGATAGCCTAACTGGGAGATGTGTACTATGAGAAAAAATGCGGGGGGAACCGTTTTAAAAGCCCTACTTAGAATTAAAGTATTCATGAAGCATAGAAACTTGGCCAGATTTTTGTAAAATTAAAGGATGCAGATTGCTGATCTGAAGATTGGAGAATTATAGTAGGATTAAGGTCACGTTTTGGAGCTATTTTAAATTATGGTTAATTATAGGCTAAAGTCAAGAGAGATTAAATACAAATTAAACAAAAATAAAGCTATTTTGGTAAAACAGCAATGATATTTCAAAATAATTTCACTTGTTTTAATATATTCTTCCAAAGAAGACTTCTATTGATAAGATTATCTTAATCAAATATAAGGTTCCGGAATATTGTTGACCAATTCATAGTGAACGGCTGTCATCTGGTGGCCAAACTAAAAACTGCAGCACATACCCTGACTAGAAAAACCAGTAAACAATGCTTTCTGGGGTTAAGCATTTGCTTTCCAGATATTTATGTATGTCTCATGGCTAAACAGTCTGAATTACTGTTCACATACATAATACATCCATACACACTTACATACACACACCCCCCCCAGCATCCCCAATAGATATCAGGTTGTTTTCAGACAGTGAACAATATCAAGTTCTGTAGTGATGATTTGTATTAATTTTGGCACAATGAGACGTGATTTTTCTTGAAAGCCAGTCTATTCAAATCCCTTCAGACGCTGCTCTTGAAATGATTCTAAGAACTTTAGTTCACGGTCATTTGCAAATAAATGTGTCATGTGTGCATCTCCTATTTCCTTTAGTTCACCCTCCCTTTTTAACTCCTGAATAATTCATTTAAATATTACATTCACACTCCCACCCCGCCCCTGCCGATCTCATATATTTGCATTCACCTGAAAAGTAAGTAAATGGGGTGTGTTCTAGTTTGCTTCCGTGGCGGTGGGTAGGACCCTCGGGGTTCCACACATTTCCTCTAATGGGATTAAGATAAAAAATTTAGAACTTTCCTTTTTACTTTGCGAGCCTCGTGCCCACAGGCGATGTACGCGTTTTGCTACAGGTCTCTCCGCATCTCGCAGACGTGCCCACTGGAACTGTGATTGTGCGCTCGGGTCCTCTATCAGCTTCTGGAGATGCCCACGGACAGGTGGCACGGGCCGCACTCTACAGAGGAGGGATCAGCAGGCTGGAGACGTCGGTGTCTTCCTGCATTACCCTCCCGAGCTCTCCTCACGCACTTTGGATAGTTTTTATGAGACAGACAAGGTCTTCATGTCTAAAATAAAATAGGAGGGGAATTTAAAAACCAAAATAAGCCTTTTTCCAGGCCGCCATTCCGCCACCTCCTCTTTGTCACTTCACTGCTGTCGTGTGACTTGTAACCGTGGATTGTCTGGGTCAAAGGTGCATTGTAAATGTTCACCATCTTTTTCGTAGTTTTCTCATTTAGTTACTTATTTCCTTTGTTTAGGATTTTTTTTTTTTTTTTTTGAATTTTTCAGGAAGGAGGGTAAATCTAGAACTAAAAGTCAATTAATATGTTTCTCATTTATTTACATCATCTTCTTTAATGCTTTTTTTTTTTTTTTTGGAATTGTGTTTTGCAAATGGTGTGATTGCTGAACTCGGTGATTTTGGAGACAAGATGTGACAGGCAGGAGGCTGACTACAGGCCTTGGATGGTGGGCAGTTCTAATGAGGTCACCAATGCTGTTATGATCATTGGATGCACTGCATTTCATGAGTGTGATGGGGACACATGGGAAGGCCAGGTGCACAAGGAGGTCATCACTATGGGCCGGTGATGCACGGCGCCCTTTTCCACTTGAATTATCTGTGGAAAACTGTACAAAGACAACAGCTTCTGCAAAACCAAGACTTACCTCCGTGTCAGAGTTACTGAACGAGTAACGGTGCTGATTATTTCAAGTGGTTACTGGGATCTCAAACACAGTAAAGATTTTGTGTAATAAAAACAGTCTCATCCCTTGGAAAAGCTTAGAAAATAAGTTATTTATCAGCAGAACGTTTTGGGCACAGGAGGGGAAAATAAGTAAATAAAAAAAATGACTGTCGGTGAGGACCAAATAACATCCACGTGTAAATCAGAGTGAGTAAAATGCTAGGTCAACAGGCAGTGCGAATTTGAAAAGACCCCATTCTCAAACAAGACCACAAGTGCAGGCACCGAAGATGCAGACGGGATGCTGAGCAGGATCAGTGCACTAAGCTGAGAAACAAGTTCTCTATCCAGATTCCTTAAGACAATAAATGTCAAAGGTAGCAGTTATAAGATTGGCAAATAATGGTGAAATTTGACATTTTTTTTTCTCGTAATGAGCTGCCCCAAAGCAGCAGAGGCCTAAATATATTTCATGTTTTGTCTTCATCTAGAACCAAAAACTGTCCCTTGCAGGAGCATTGTGGTATCTGTGCTAGTGACGCCTATCGACACTTGGTTTTGTGACGTGTCACCTCTCTTGTTGCAAAACTGCAGTCCTGATGTTTCATTACACACTGTCTACTTCACAGAGAGAGATTATTGTCAAAGTCTCTTGGATAGAAATTGAAAAACAGTTCAGGAGGACCTTTCAAAATGGTGAATGCTATAAGGCCAGAGTTCAACCGATGACGTTCAACAATCACGTGGAAACCAGCATAACAGGTATATTTTTCTCCTGCGACACTGGTGATCTAGTGACTCAGCAGAGAAAGCTTTCTCTTCGGTGTATCTGAAGTGAAAGGTAAATTGCAGGAACAGTTCCAAGGAAACAGGCCGTGTCTTCTGTCTGCTTTGAAGAGGAAGGACGGCTGGTGAATGCAGTCTTGGAAGAAGAGCCTCATCACGTGAACCAGCTGCACAAATCTCTTCATGACACGAGGGAAAAGGTTTCATCTTCAAGTGGATCTAGAAGGAAACCTGATCTTTGAAAAGACTATGTCGCAAAAGAAAACTCTGGAACGTTTCCATTTGCACCTGGGATTCGGAGGGACAAAGTCTCTCGTCTAACTGGAAAACACTTGGAGGAAGGTGCAGGACCAACTTGAAAATGAGTTTCCATCCCTTTCAATACAGCATGTGACCAGTGACAGAGCTTTCTCAGGGAGACGTATGCTCGGCCTCAGAACTGATTTCGTGAGATGAGGAAGAGTTGCGTGATGTAAAGTCTGGTTATGAACTCCAGACGAAAGATATTGATCGAGTCCTAGTCAAGTTTTGGATTTGGGTGAAAACAGTAAACTTTTTCCCTGTGTTCCAACTTCTGACCCAAGAGCAGCCTCTCGTGTGACAAGCACTGAGAGCCAGGACGTGTCTCACTTGAAAATGTAATCGATGTGAGCTTATCTCAATTTCTATCAAGAACTGAGTCTCTGTCCAGCTAAAAGCAAGAAGAAGTTTCATAATAAAATGAAAAATGTATTTTGCTTTTTAGGTCCCAGCAGGAAACGGATGGCCCGGCTGATTGTCTTTTTGAAGGGACAAGGGTGTGGGAACACTGGAGATGGTGATTAAACTCTGGATTAGGAGCAGCTAGTGGGTCACAGCCTGAAGCCTGAAGGGTCAACGGGTAGGTATCTGTGCAGGGCGTCCCAAACTGCTTCTGTGTGGTAAAGGGTCAGGTTTAGTTCTACCTTTGTTTTGAAAAATTCCAGTGTGTCGAAGATCAATACTTGAAAATCTACCAATGACCTTGGTGCTGAAAAGCCAATGGTTAAATTAAAAATAAAATAAACGATTAGTAATTTGTGCAATTAAAATTAGGATTGTGAAAACAAATAACTAGAAAAATAAAGTAAAAAAGATGCCCTAGGTACCGGTCTCGTTTTGGTGTTATCAGACCTGACAGACATAAATTTACCTTGGGAAATGGCCCTAACGTTTTCTCAACTCTGCTTGCCATTTGTGTTTTCGGTTCAAGGCAGCTAAAAATAACCGGCAGAGTGGCCGTGATCAGCAAACCACAGCTTGAGCAGCGACGCTGCAGAGCCTCCCTTCTGGGACGGAGAGGAAGCTTCACAATGGATGACGCCACGGCGCCAGGCTGAGAGGGGCGAGGGCGGGAGATGAACTGATCACACTTTCCTTTACACTCCCAACCTTTCCGGGGCAGCCCCCTCACCCCTCCCCGCCGGATGCACACAGTCGAAAACCCACTGTGAACGGGATGGAGAGGGCGGAGGTTTCACAATAGCCAAAGAAAGACAGCTGATACCAGGTGCATTTTTTATTGCAGAATATTTACCAAATGCCTCAGCACCGAGGGAATGTCTTGCTAGCCTTTTCATAGTGGAAATAGAGCTAAATCTTTGCCTTCTTCGCCGTTATTAATTTCTCATTCCCTGCTTTCCATTGACCACTAACATGTGATTTATTGTGGTTCAATAACTGTGTCAAAAAACATACAAAAAAAAAAAAAAGACACGAGCAGATTTGGGCTATGTCCATACAGGGCACGTCCACTACGCCGTCTTCTGCAGTGTTTAGGGAGGAAGGAAGGGAAGGGGAGGCATCCCACAGGCTGGACGTGTGGTCTCTTATACTCTCTCTTGGTCGCAAAAAGATAATCAGAAATGTCACACTGCAGTTCCTAATTCTCCACCACTACGTCAAGTTAAAGCAAATGTAGCTGTCCCCTTTCACAGTGACATTTTCATGCTCTACCAGATAATAATGTTGATGAACACTGTCTATTCTTTTTCTCATCTCAGGAGGAGAATGTTCTTCCTGCCCGACTTAGTGGCCTCTGTCTCTTCTGCATGACCGACATCCCCCTTCGGCTCCTCGAAAGCACTGGTCGCACCTGTCTCTAAATCTTTCTCTCATTCATGTTTGTGATGTGGGCCACTAACTCTTGTCAAGTCTACCGATGACCTCCGTGCGGAAAAGCCGATGGTCATGTCTTGGTGTTTACCTTAGATAACCCAACAGCAGCATTTGATCAGAATCGTCTCTCCTTCCTTGAAGAATTTCATCACTGGTTTCAGAATATCTTCATCCTTGTTTTCCATCTCCTTTTGGCCACTCCTTCTCTGTCTCCAATATCCTAATTTCGAGACTGAGGACAGAGACTTTTATTCCCTATCTTCATTCACTCCTTGGTGGCTTTACTGTCTTGTGTCTCTTTATAGGCCATACATATGCCTGTAACTCCAAAATGTATATCGCTACCCTAGACCTTTCTTTTAATTTACTGCTCATATACTGACCTTGCAGCCAATGTCTAAGTATCAGATATTCACATGTTAAAAGCTTAGATCCTGATCTTACTTCGGAAGCCTAACTGTGCTGTCTATCTCAGGTACCAACAATACCGTCATTTCAGTTGCTTGAGGCAAAAACTTAGAATCATTCTTGCTATTCTTATTCTCAAATCGTTGTCAGAAAATCCTGTAAGGTCTACCTTCAGACACCCAGTGTCCATGCACTTTTAACGCTCTAAACAGACACATGGTGGGTCGAGAAACCATCGTCTTTTAGTTGAACAATTCAATTCTTTTTCCCTTTTCTTTTGGTCTGTGTTCAATGCCACAAGGTCCTGTCAAATGCAGTCATTTATTTCCCTTTCTGAAAAATATCAGTGGCTTCCCATCTCAGTCAGGTTAAAAGCTAATGATTCATAATGACCAGCAAGGACTTAGAATCCAGCCCCAATACTTTTCTTCTAATGAACCCTCTTGCTTACTCTCTTTGCCTGCACAGCTGCCCTTGATGTGATGTAAATGCAGAGGACACGCCCCTTTCAGAGCGCATGCACCTGCTGCTCCCTCGACATGTTCTGTTCTCTGATATCCTCAAGTCTTCTGTTTGGCAGATCTTTTCTCAGATGTCATTCGCTCACCTCCCCTGACCCATCTTTTTTAAAATGACAACTTCCTCCAACACGTGTTCTCCTTCTATGTTTCATTTTTCTCCAATGCATGTATTATTCTCTATCATATTATATATTTTAATTATTATTTTGTTTGTTGGCTATTTCCACAAGCTAGAATATAAATTCCATGCATGCTTAGGATTGCTGGCTGCTTAAATGGTATGTCTCCAGTATTCAGAACAGGTCTTGGCAAATAAGAGGTGATTAATAAATTTTTATTGAATTTAAAAAATGAATCTTCCATTCAACATTACAATGTTTTCCAATGAGTGATGATTCATATCACGAGTTCTTGCTTGATTTACTAACAATAAAATTTGGAATTATAAATTTTAGAGGTTTAAAAAATAATATCCATCTATATAAAAATCACCACTATTATTAAAAAATAAAGTATAATAACTATTGGAGAAACAAAAATTTTCCATGGACTTAAACCATTCTTAAAAATAAAAAAAAAGTGAATTTTTCCAGTTGGTTATCATGTACTGGTAAATAGTAGGAATTACTTATTTTTGTACTGTTCCCAACCTTTTATATATAAGACTTCTTAGAAATTTTGAGATCATTCTTCTCTTCTGCTTTCAAAGCTATAGCTCAAAATATTAGCAAAACATGAAAAAACTACCTAGGTCTTTTTCAATTTAATAATATATTTTTAACCATAAAATTTTGACACTCGTGTTCCATTTACCTTTTATCTCATGAATCATTTCTCATAATCTTAGCCAAGTTTATAGTTTACCACTTAAAACATTACATTGAAATTAAGTACTTAGACAGCATTTAAGATTTGTCTGGGTTATAAAGATATACTCATTCATGTATGTAGCTAAATATTTTAATTAACTGTGATATCTGTATTGTAGCCAATTACCTCTAGCCATCAAACTTAATCAAAAGATCCATTATAGAAATAATTTATTAAAAGTAACATTAAATAATTTATTCAACATAATTATCCATAAACGTGTCAGACATGAGTAGTACCTAATGAGAGTTAACTTATTGTTGAATTAAACTGTAATTGTATTTCATGATTCTCCCTCTAAGGCACCCTCTGCCAAATTTTATATTCCACCCCCCCCAAAAAAAAAATCAAACTAAGTCACAAAGAAAATCAAACTTATAGTATAGTCTTATGAATGTTCATTATTTAATACACTACTCAATATCCTGTTTCCAAAATCTTAAAGCAATTAAAGAAGAAGTAGAATTTTATGTTGGTCTTCTATCAGTATCTTGCTTTTGATTTCTTTTAGTTTTCAAATATTTCCAATGCTATATATTTATATGTGTAATGTAAATTTACCAAATTTACCAAATTATATATGTAATGTCGAATTTACCAAAAATTCTAACAGAATTATATGAGTATATAAATAAATTTAAATAGGAAAGAATATTATTATTTTGTACTATATAACACACACTACAAAAATGCTATTAAAACACCATTGCTGAGTTATAGGATACTGTCCTGAATAAGAAAATATTGGTTACATGATTGCAAAGTGATTTCCATGCTAAAAGTTTATAATTAGACTATTTCAATTTTGTTTAAAGCGACAAGTTTCAACCAAATTAAAAAATCCTGAAAACTATGTTGTAAACAACGTAGAGAAAGAAGGAAGGGTAGAGGAAAAGGGGGGCGGGGAGGAAGAAATAACGATGAAAGAGAAAGTGATAAAAGGCTTAGTAGACTTCCGTATTCCAGAGCACACAGTGGGACCAGTTTTCTTGGGCAGGGGTTGCGACTTACTTGTCTTTCTATTTCATTGGGCATTTATAAACAGCTCTGGCATGTAGTCTAGTTTAAATTGTGATGTTGACGGCAATAGTTGGGTTTATTGAGCATCCACCATCCATCAGACCCTTACGAGACCTCAGTCAGTCTT
>NW_011888900.1:2256544-2260889 GCF_000151845.1 Pteropus vampyrus
GAAGAAATAACGAAGAAAGAGAAAGTGATAAAAGGCTTAGGAGACTTCCGTATTCCAGAGCACACAGTGGGACCAGTTTTCTTGGGCAGGGGTTGTGACTTACTTGTCTCCCTATTTCATTGGGCATTTATAAACAGCTCTGGCATGTAGTCTAGTTTTAATTGTGATGTTGACGACAATAGTTGGGTTTATTGAGCATCTGCCATCCATCAGACCCTTTCAAGACCTCAGTCAGTCTTCACAGCGGCAGAACTGCCAGGTGGGTCCTGACCACATCCCTGTGTATGGTAACGGGACACGAGCACACGGAGGCTGGATCACGTGCTCAAAGTTAAATAGTTGCTAGATGTTTGATTTAGAATTTGAACCCCAGTGTATTTTGACTCTAGAGTCTGTTCTTTAAAAAAAAAAAATGTATATAAAGTAAGTGCCATTTTCCAATGCCAGACCTCTAATTTCCAGCCTTTTTCTCACTTGCAGGGTAAACATATCAGACACATAGTTTTGTACCCAGAATACCTCTTCTAGTCTTGCCAAAATATGATCTCCAAACAGAAAGATTTCTTATTTATTTTTTTGTTTGCTAATATGTTAATGGAATATTTCACCCACAGTTATATAAGACTAATACCTGATTCTAGAGTTAAAAGTAATCCTTCTTAAAACTAACTTTAAATATGGGAATCCATGTAGTCGATGAGATGCAGTAAACACATTTATCCAGGTTTATAGTCTTGATCTAGTGCTTCATGCTGCATAGTCACAACATAAGCAAATGACCAGCCTGGGGGAAGAAAATTTGCATTTATGACAATCTGGGGCCTTCATTTAACAGAATTCGAGTTAAGCGAATATAGCAAAATAGAAGCTCAGAATACTTCTAATGGACTGTTCATTTGATTATCATAAATATAACCCAAACTTATGAAGATATCACATTTCATTTTACCAAAGCATTCATATTTGTGGTAACTGTATATAAATTATTTTAAATTGCCACACTCTGAGACTGATCACTTACTGGTCCACAGATTAATAGCACTGGTTTGATGTCATACTTTCCTGGCATAAGGAAGCAATTCACCATCTCACTGGGGATCCAGAAGTAATTCTCAGAAATATAATTCACAACCCGTTATGTTTAAACACAACATATTTCAACACATACATCAAGTTGTCTGCATCTTCATCTCCCCGAGTCACGATTAAGATGAGTTAATGAAATCATTATCCAACTTGCTCATTCTTATCATTTATATATGACACAACTTGTTATTTATGCTATTATTGATCTTCTATTATGCACCATAAAATAAATTATTCTTTTCTTTTAAATGGTTGGAGTAATAAAAAATATTTAATTTAGAAACTGTTCCATGTACCGAAAAATAAAATGAATGGGTTTATATAAAATGTATTTAAACATCGAGCTAATTTAGGAAGAAGAAAATATTGTCTTATTTCCGTTTAAGCCAAGTTTTCAGTTTCCTATTATATTCAATAATACACTAAAGAGAAGCATCAAATTATAAATAATTTTCTGTGATTGGCTCAAGAAAATAAACTTGTTATTCTAAAAATGTAAATAAATAGAAAAATATCATGATACTTGAAATATTTGAAAAGAAAACTGAGAGAATAAAATTCTATTAAAAATGAATTAAATCGAATATATTCTCTGAGACATAGTGGAGCTTATTTGACAAACTCTATGAGATTCTGAGTTTTAAGAATAATCTTCTATGGTTTGATGCTCTGCCATCAAACTGGGGTGGTGGTCCTGCCACTAGGACCCACTAGAGTAGATAGGATATTAATCGAAAAGGATGGCAAGAAGCAAAAAAGAGGCATAGGCTAGATCCAAGGAGAAGCTTTAAAGGTATATGGTATAGGAGTTCAGAAGTAGATATGACCATAGCAGAGGAAATGGTCTGGGAAGAACGAAAAGAGTGATCCTTTTATTCATTCATGCAATTGTCAATCAATCGATCGATTGATCATTCGGTCAGCCTTTTGATGAGTATTGGCAATGTGTTAGACACTACTTAGGTGACAGCACAATCTCCTCAATGAATCCTCCACTAGAACAGAAACTCCAGGACAGCAAGAATTTTTGTCCATTGTGTTCATTGCTATATCGCCAGTGATTGGCACACGGTAAAATTCAATAAGTAAACGGTGGTGTAATTAATGTTGTTGAATAATGGAATATGATTTATTTCTTATTCGGAGTCCAGAAGTGTATAGATTTCTATGTAAACTTGAAAGCAAAGTTCTACCTTTTGAAAAACTGTTGCTATCTAGATATACATCAAACGATTCAATTAAAATTTAATTTTACAGCCATTTGATATAAAATTATTCTTTCTGAGCTCTTTTTATTCTAACACCATGTCCATATCATCATATAAATAAATCCCACTCTTTCCATTTATTACATAAAATATAAAGCATTTTATATTTTAAAATATAAAGTATTTTATGTAATAAATGGAAAGAGTGGGATTTATTTTATTACATAAAATATAAAATTGGGATTTATTTTATTACATAAAATATAAAATTGAAATAATCAAATCGATATTTCAGTAGTAAATCATATTTCATGCTTAAAAACAGATAAAGCAATTATCAGACATAGCTGTGTTTAATAAATCGAAAGCATCTTCAAGTATTTATTTGATATTACATGTTGATTGAAAAACCTCATTATAAAGCAGAAATATTTTCTCTCTAATTTACTGTACTATTAAAAGCAATTCAATTGAAATGAATCAGACCTCAGAAGAAAGAGGTTTTGTTCATTTAACAATTTTTTACAAGTTATTTAATTCTTAGCATAAACCACTCTGAACATCAGAATTATTACTGTCAAATGAATGCCTTATAGGCATTTAACCCATATACCTATGCTAAAAAATACCCAGGCATATTTATTAACTTGTGCTTTATGACTCTTCAAACTTTAAATTGCTTTCCTTTTTAAACCAATGCTGGTTTAATAAAAAGCAAACTTCATTTGTTCAGTTAATAGTAGAGTGTGGCTCACGTCATAAATAATGAGGACGGTTGAGTGATTAATATGCAAAAGAGTTCCACTTAAGATATGATGACAAGAACCCATCAGCATTTGCTGATGCAAAGGCACCAAGCGACGCCTCAGCACATGTGCACTTTCGTCTGCATTTGTAGATTTTTCTTTAGCTAAGGAACATTTTCTTCTATCGTATCATCTTTAAAATTTCTTCTTGGGCATCGTTGAAGCCAATCAATTATTTAGTTGTTGACTCTTCCTGGTCTGATTTCCGTAACTATCTTTATTTCCAAGTCATGATTTCATTAAAAAATTTATTTAGTGCGGCTTGCTTTTTATCCCATGCATCCAGCAATATGTATTTTTCATTCTTACTTATCCAAGCAAGGCTTTAGAAAACTACGGTTCCCACTGCATTTCTACCAAAGATGCTCTTATTTATGGTGCTGCATAAAATGTTTTCCACGAAGATTTTAATCTCATAAATCAGATCACTACTATCAGATTTTTCTCAATGTCTTTCCACTTTTTGAACTTTAGTTTACTTATTCTTTATCTGAATAGATAAATAGAGAAGAAGATGGAAAGAGTTATGTATTTTTTCTTCATTACTTAGAATGTGGCCTCAGAAGAAAAGCAAGGTATGACTTGCTGGTTCTTTAATTGTTCATACCCAAATCTATGATTTAAGGATTGATGGTAAAGGCACATAATGTCTTTTTTTTTCCCTTTCTGTTTTTATTTCATTAAAACTTAAGAACACAGTAACCTAAAGCTTGCACAAATTTCTCTCAAGCTTCCTCATTCCTCATCTGTCTATCAGAGATATACATAAACATTTGTAAGTGCTCATTTTTAATTTCATGAGCTTCGACTTGGCCTACAACTGATTTGAACTTTACAAAGAAGTAGAATATTGCTAAATTTAAGAAGCTAGACAAATCTATCTCTAAATATAAGCTCATATATATTATTACTTTACACCAAGGAAATAAGAAATTTTCTTTAAAATAGCAATGGAAATTTCGATAGGATATATAATTAAATAACATTAAAATGGAGAAAAAATAAAATTTGACTTTTATACTGGAACTTAATGGGACCTTGGTCATATAATTTACCTCTTGCCGAGTTGCACTAAGACTTTGTAAAATTAAAATTCACCTCATAGGATTTCATGAGATTCATGCCTTATTAGTATTACTATTCTCATTAATACTCAATTAATGAAAACTATTATTAAATTATTAATAATTTTGTACTGTTTTATTCATTTTTATTACTTTTTTGAAACTGAGTTTTAGACTGTTT
>NW_011888900.1:2260939-2264797 GCF_000151845.1 Pteropus vampyrus
TAGATAAATAGAGAAGAAGATGGAAAGAGTTATGTATTTTTTCTTCATTACTTAGAATGTGGCCTCAGAAGAAAAGCAAGGTATGACTTGCTGGTTCTTTAATTGTTCATACCCAAATCTATGATTTAAGGATTGATGGTAAAGGCACATAATGTCTTTTTTTTTCCCTTTCTGTTTTTATTTCATTAAAACTTAAGAACACAGTAACCTAAAGCTTGCACAAATTTCTCTCAAGCTTCCTCATTCCTCATCTGTCTATCAGAGATATACATAAACATTTGTAAGTGCTCATTTTTAATTTCATGAGCTTCGACTTGGCCTACAACCGATTTGAACTTTACAAAGAAGTAGAATATTGCTAAATTTAAGAAGCTAGACAAATCTATCTCTAAATATAAGCTCATATATATTATTACTTTACACCAAGGAAATAAGAAATTTTCTTTAAAATAGCAATGGAAATTTCGATAGGATATATAATTAAATAACATTAAAATGGAGAAAAAATAAAATTTGACTTTTATTCTGGAACTTAATGGGACCTTGGTCATATAATTTACCTCTTGCCGAGTTGCACTAAGACTTTGTAAAATTAAAATTCACCTCATAGGATTTCATGAGATTCATGCCTTATTAGTATTACTATTCTCATTAATACTCAATTAATGAAAACTATTATTAAATTATTAATAATTTTGTACTGTTTTATTCATTTTTATTACTTTTTTGAAACTGAGTTTTAGACTGTTTAGATACAGAAATCATTCTCAATAATTTCTAAAGTCATGTTTATGGAATGACAGTGATTTATCTAACTGGAAAAGTAGGTTTTTTATGCTTTTTAATAGAGATTTAGATATGCCCTCATTCCTTGAAAGAGCATAGAAATTGTGTTTAAATATATACATGATTTAATATATGTATATACAAATATGTCGTTTTTATATTATTTTAGAAATTTGCCTTTAGTATATTCTCTTATTCCTTTATGCATCACAAAAATATTCATTTGATAAACTGATAATTTTCAAACTCTGTTATGCTTTAAATTTCATTTTAGATAAGTTAATTCATCTAAAATATTAATGAATGTCTTTAATATAGCCAATAAATACATATAGGGCATTTATCAAATAAACTGAATTATAATAACTGTAATAATGATGATTAGAATCCAATATTCAACATTTGAAGGATTTTTACACTCCTAATATGGACATGTTCTATGTCAGATAAGAACTTAAATATTCTTTGAAAATTTACTTCATAGAAATGAAAAACTTTCTGTTGCACAGGGCAACTTGTCATATATTTTTTGAAACTGATCTTCATCGTAAATGTTAAGGATGCGTTTCTTGAGGCATGAACTAGCAACTCAACACAGACTTGTATTTCCTATCTTAATATCAGTATATAGTTGCATTGTATTTATGATTCTGATAAACCAATATGAACACGTACACGGTGAAGCTGAATATTTCTAAAGACCACAAGATGTCTCCACACTACACTTTTTGGACAGAATCTATACCACACAATCACTGTTGGATGAATAAATGGAGAATGATATTGACAGCACAGAAAACAAGAACAAACAAAATAAAATCTTTTTTTTTCAGAAAAAAATTAAGAAATTTGATAACAGGGATGCCTTCATGTGGATTTTATTTTCTCTAAATATATTTAGGACAGGAAGTGCCTAAGGCCTGTGTCACCATGAAGATGGACCTTCAACAGCAATAACTAACTATAGGATAAGCACTCCAGGGAGGAGTCTAGAGGAGTGTGACCTGGGTCATTACAAACAAAAATTTCATATGTGACCAAAGAGGTACAGTTTAAGCCCAGATATGGAAGAGCAACCTGATTTCAGGCAGATCTTGGTCTATAAGCAGGCGCTGTGAAGGGCTTAGGTAGAATATTACATGGGTCTGCCTGGAACTATGAAAGTGGTGCCAATTCACACGTTAATATGAGAACACACACACACACACACACACACACACTTCATACACTCTGTTGGTGTGTGAAAGGGCTTATAGAGTATTTCTTATAGTACAGCGCTCTAGAAGGCTCCCTCGCCCTACTCCAAACACACAGGTAGGAGATACATGGATAGTTGGTCCCACTGGAATTTTCTGAATCTTCTCTAAGTCTGAGCTGGCTGCCGATGACTGCTGGCTCATAAGAAAGAAATGAAGCGACTCAACAAGTGTAAACAGTGACTGACATCTCGTTTAAAGAACAAACGTATACTAGGAAGACTAATGAACCTTTTGTTCAGGGCATGTTACCAGCATGTAAACTTCTCATGTAATATGTGCATTTGTATTTGGGCCGTGTGGTCGGCCAACAGATTTGGCTCTCATTTTTATTTCTTTTATTTTATGGTCACAATTTTATTACACATGATGAATGTTAAGTTTCCCTAAACTTATCAAAAGTATGCCATCACTTACACTTTGAACTAAAGTCGGAAGGCCTAATTCTCTGCTGTGTCTGTTAAAATAAATTTTAAAATTGGATTTAAAAATCCTAACTTAATTTTTGCATCAACCTCGTTCACAATTTCAAATTTCAGTGATAGCCAGAAGAATTCACCAATAGCCCAAACTTTCAAAAACCAGAAAAGAATTATTTTGCTAAAGTCACATGAATAAGCCTCATTAAAATAAGATTCTGTAAGGTATGCCAATTTCTCAATTTTCTCCACATGATATTAAATAGGTACGAGCTAAAGAATGTAGGTATTAAGGAGTTATCTGTGGAGATAATCTTTTCTCGTGTGAACGAGGTGAAAATATTCTTCTGGATGACCCTTCTTTGTGGCTTGCTCTGGGCCTACAGATTCTCTTATGTGCTGTTCATTCATTCATTCACTCGTTCATTTATTTATTTAGTTAGTTTTTGCCAAAACATTACCATTTCTGTGTATACAGCATTGATTTATTATAAGATCTGAAAATGCTCACATTTTATTAATGAGGTTTTACCAGACTACCAATAATAAAGGTGGTGATGTAGGTTTTCTGTTTAAGGCCATATCCTATATGCATCACTCCAAACATATAGAAAGACATATAAAAATAGAAAATGAAATGTAAAAACATGAAAATTCCCCAAAACATGAAAGGAGCAATGAGGGTCTTTTGCTCACAGAGAACAGCAAGCCACTGGTCGCTGTCTGCTTAAAACCATCTGTTCCTGAACCAGCTCGGCGACTAGACCCGAGACGACTCTCACTCCACCAGAAGACAGAACTCCCAGCTGAAAACGCAAGACCTAACCCGCACTCAGCACTCCAGGAGCTTAAAGGAAGAAGAGGAAGAATCTTAGAAGGAACGTCTGAGCTGACAGAAAGAACAATTAGTAAAAACGGGCAAACAAGCAGACAAACCTAAAAAAAAAAACGAAGCAAAACAAAACAGTGTTTATAACTACACCACCATCAAGAGCATCTGATTCAGAGGTACTGAAACGAATATAACCAAATGCGGACAAGAACACTGAGCTGGTCAGAACAGGACTGTGAGCTAAAGTTCTAAAGTCTTCATCTTATTCGAGGATGGGGGACGATGTGGGTACATTTTTACAAATTGGTAAGGTAAGTATGTTAAGGACGCATGTACGAAATTAAGAGTAACTGACACGCGGATAGAATATGTTATATCAATTCCAAATTCACACAGGAACTCTAATATTCCGATTCTAGAGCCTGTATCATAAAAGAAATATATAAAGAAAGCAGTACCTCCCAAGGCCGGGAAGTGTAGAAGTTAACGAAATCACAAACAAGCCCACAAAGAAGAGATGTAAATCAAAAGTCCATTCTTAAACTAAATGATTAATTGAAAAGTG
>NW_011888900.1:2265942-2305850 GCF_000151845.1 Pteropus vampyrus
ATATTCCGATTCTAGAGCCCGTATCATAAAAAAAAATATATAAAGCAAGCAGTACCTCCCAAGGCCAGGAAGTGTAGAAGTTAACGAAATCACAAACAAGCCCACAAAGAAGAGATGTAAATCAAAAGTCCATTCTTAAACTAAATGATTAATTGAAAAGTGTTTGGTAAAACATATCAAAAAAGAAAGAGAAAAGGTTCCTCTCCTGAATTACACTCCTACACAAGCTCTCATTTTCCCCACAGTAACCCTGTCCCAAGAAATCTTCACAGACATATAATTCTCAAAACCACCTTGGAATAGCATTCATTTTTAACCCTCGATGTCAGTGTTCGTGGATTGAGTTTGTTTTCAGAATCTAGGCCTGTCTGCCTGTGCTGGGACACTGGACCCATGTGTGACTGCTAGCGAAGGACGGTAGTTACCTGGGGGGGTTCAATAGGGTGTGACCCTGAGTGGGGTCCAGGAGCGGGAGGTGGGGCAGGGGATGGAGCGGACCCGAGGGGAGGCATAGCCTTCCCTCGCGGTGGGTGAATGTCTGCTGAGAAACAGTTGTTGCAGAGAGAGTGGTTTTAATTTATGATACTAATTCACAAGAGGATTAAAAAAAAGATGATTAATGGTGCTTGCGTCAGCTGCGTAGTTGCCACGAGTCACCTGCGTAGTTGCCACGTGTTCCTCTCCACATTTTATAAGCCGTTCTACTCGACAGGTCCCAGAGGCCAGGCATCTCTCATGCTCAGTACCCTCTCTGTTTTCTCCTGCATTACCTTTCCTTTCTATATTATTAAGACCATGTTATTCTTTTTATTTTTATAGCATTTTTATGTAACAGTCTCCACCCAGTAGTAAAGGCTTATGAATTTTCCTTTCTTTTTATTTTGTTTTCTCCAAAAGTATTGAAAAAACAAAAAGATGTGTCTGGATTACGTTTTAATAGGACCGGGAGGGTGAAATGATTAATGCCATCAAACCTATGTGGTCGGGGACACTGAAGCAGTCACGGGAGTAACCAGAGGAGTCTGAAAAGTCCCTTGAGACATGTGGCAAAGGGCTGGGCCTTGGAAGCAGGCAAGCCAAACTGGGTGCTGGCTTTTCTACTTCTGGTTAGCCTGGTATAAATCTCTTCTCTCACTTCATTATCTTCATTAAAAAATATAGGAAGGGCAATACGTCCTTGGCTAGATTGTTGTGAGATTGGGTAATATGTTTATAAAGGTTTTAGCATATAGTCGTCCCTCAAACACGATGTAACAAGTTCCTTTTTCTCTTAAGCTCTCACATCCTCTCAAGCTTCCTTATTTCCTTCTCTCCTCCCTCTCCGTTCCTTCTTTCCTCCCTCCCTTCATCTCTTTTCCTTCCTTTCTTCCTCCCTTGCTTCCTTCCTTCCCCACTTCCTCCCTCCCTCCCGCTCTCCTTCCTTCCTTTTTCACCTGTCCTTCTTCAGAAAGTTCTCAAAGTTCTTAATCTGCGAAAGGCACAGTAACACTTATGAACTTCTGTAGGCGATCTTAATTTTTGCTCATATTTTTCATTACTCGGCTTGGTGTCTACGATACAAAAAATCTAATCTATCTGTGGATAAACAAATGATAGGGGATGTTGTTATAAATAACAACATGTTATTGTATTTCCAGTCTGATGCCTCTTCAGCCTATGTTACTCTCCAGGTTGACCAACAAACACCATCGCCCTGGAAATGTGAGGGCTACTGTCCTAATTGCTAAAGAACCCATCTCTTTTGATCCTGGTGCTGTTTGCTATGACTGTTTACTATTCACTTCCACGTGAGCTATTCCAGCTCTGACACAGAACCATTTGTGAGCTTCTGGCTCTCACATTTTGACTCTACCCCGCCTCCTTAGTTTGGGGGACTTCTTCAGGTTTGATGCCTTGAGATGAAATCCAGAAATAATGACTATATGCTTTCCTTTTATTTGTTTATCAACAAGAAAAAGCCTAGTTACGGCCCTGAATCCTTGTAGAATCATAAGAGCTAATGCGCTGAATATCTAGAATGCGATTTGCCTGCTTGTATTCCAAGGGAATTCGAAGAGCATTATACAGATGAGGACCACATGAAAAGAAGACTTACACTCACATATTCTCCTGGGTCTTTACTGCCAAGATTTTTTTATGCCAAACAACGTCTTAGGAGGGGAGAAGAGGAGGAGTTTATATCAAAGAAAACTAAGAATTAAACTAAAGTTATTTGATTTCTTAACGTAGTATAATCATATATTTTCAAAGGAAATACCTGTTTCAACTAAATCTCTATAAAATTTAAATGTTCTTTTTAAATTCAAAACTTTTGACTTGTAAGTAATGCTGCAATGAACATAGGGGTGCATATATCAAATTAGTGTTTTCCTTTTCTTTGATAAATGCCCAGAAGTGGAATCGCTGGGTTATGTGGTATATCCATTTCTAGTTTTTGGAGGACTCTCCGTACTGTTTTCTATAAGGGCTGCACCAGTTTCTAATTTACAATAGCGAAGACAGGGAAGCAAATTAGGTGTCCATCATTAGATGAATTAGATGAATGGATAAAGACGATGCGGTATATATAATGCAGCAATAAAAAGGAATGGAATCTTGCCACTTGCAACAACATAGATGAATCTAGAGGGTATTATGTTAAGTGAAATAAGTCAGCCAGAAGAAGACAAATACAATATGGTTTCACGTATATGTAAAATCTAAAACAAACAAACCAAAACAAAAACTGATTCATAGACACAGAGACCAAAGCGATGGTTACCAGAAGGGAGGGGGCAGGAAGGGGGTGGTTGAAAAGAAGGGAAATATAGTCAATAATATTGCAATAAGTTTGCATGGTGACAGATAATTACTGGAATTAGTGGGGTGATCACATTGTGAGGTGTAAAAATATCGAGTCACTATATTATATACCTGAAATTAATATAACCAACATAAGATTACATACCAACTATACTTAAAAAAAAATACAGAATAGGCAAACTGTATACTTATAAATTCAACTGAAAAGAACAACTTTGACTTGGTTTATAGGATTGTTTAGACTTGATTTATATGACATGGTACAAATTACATATTTACATAAGTGCAGATGGAATCCTCTCTCCTTGGTCATTCTTTTTGTCCATCCTAGATGTGTGAGGCATGATGTAAAAGGGAAGAGAATATAAACTTAATGGAATAAATGATCTAATAGTGCGTTTTGAGATAAACGTTATAAGAAGTAAAGACATACAAAATACAGTGAGAGCGCTTATACAGAAATTAAAAGTTGGGAGCCAAGAGAATTTATCTCATGATGAATTAGTATTGTAGAAAGAGTACAAATATGTCAAATAATTTGAACTAATCAGGACAGCGGTGCATCCAGAATTCTTATGTTTTTTGAAAGAGACGGAATTTTAAATTAAAAACCATTATATCATATTTTCATCCTCTGGTGCTATATTAACTTTGAAAAATTATCACATAAAATGAAATACACTTTTATCCAACTGAAATAGGCCGGTTTTACCTCCTCTTTTACAAAAACCATGGCTATTAGTTTAAATTAATTTTAATGCACAAATATATTTAAACTATTGGGAAAGAATCATTTGCTTTTCAGATTGATAAAATGTTTGGACATCTCCTTGGAAACATCAAGACTATCCCCCCGTCTCCCTTCATAAAACATATTACAGTGACTCACTGATGGTGTACAAAAAATTAGCAAGTAAAAAGGCGCATGTTGTTTATAAGTGTGAAGAAAAAGTACATTTAGTCTGTTTATGTCTTCAATATGTAGCCTACAACTAAGTGTCTTAGCCGAGGTAATTCCGATAACTTCTTTTTCTTCTTTACTTTTCATTAAAGAGAAAACTTGGGTTCGATGGATGCGTTTTTAAATCCTAGCAGCTTTGTCACTTGTAATCTTTTTCTACAGGATTCTTATCCCTCATTTTAACAAGGAGGATGATGTCAGAAAATGCTGCTGAAGGCCTATGCGGTACACTCACCACAGTGGCTGATGGCAGGATGGCTGTTCTGTTAATTCGAGAAGAAAACTTGAAAAATCTACACCTCCTACTTTCAAGTTCAGTAGAAAAATATTTCTCTTTAGAAGAATAGCTCCGGCAGTATTACGTTATAAATAACAGAACAATTATAGAAGCCTTACATTTTTCTGCCTCCCTAGGCAGACTTATCTTCTTCCCTTCTAAGCTTCAGTTGAAATATTTCTTTTTCTTTAATATGCACATTCTTGGACCTGAATCCGGAAAGAGTCTGTGTTTTAACACTCATCTCAAACTATATAATTCAGTCACTCCTTCTCCCATGAAGCAGTCTTCTATTTTCCTAATCTGGTAAAATCAACAGACTGCGTGCAAATACCCACATATTTCTTAATTATAGCTGGAAGTGGTTCCAGTTTGTTACCTTGGAAAGAAAAAAAATTAGATTATTATACTTTTCACTATTAATAAATAGTTGGATTTGCAAATCTTGATCGGACTTGAAATTTAAACCCTAAAAAACATCATAATTTACTTGGTTACAAGAAAGAATATGAGATTCATATACAACAAGGAGCAACTGAATATTTGAATATTACTAGGATGGGGGTCCGAAGACCACCCGTCTGTTCGGTGCTTCACTGCAAGGGCTCAGTACTCAGCATAGAGTGGTACTCACAGCTAAAATGTATTACAATGATAAAGTGAGGATGTGCCATCAGACCAGCAAGGGAGAAAGCCACATCGCATGGGGTCTGGAGAAATCCATGCATAAGCTTCCTACGCTGCCTCCCGCCCCTTGGCAGGGCCACACAGACCCTGGGCTTTTTCAAATAGCAACATGCGTTAATACACATGCATAGTGTTTCTGTCTAGGGAAGCCCTGATGAGACTCAACACCCTGATTTTTTTCTAAGGGCTGGTTGTATAGACACTTTCTGCTCACCAAAATTCCAGACTCCCAGAAGGAAAGCAAATATTCACTTTATTTGTAGAAACACTCTGGACAGGCTGATACTACCCTGTAAGGAAGCCCGTCTAAAGAGTGGCCTGCAGACCATTTTCTGCATGCGGGTGCGTGCGCGCACGTGCGCGCGCGCACACACACACACACACACACACACACCTGCAAACAGATGTCAACATCTGCAAATACCCATTCTCCTGTTGAAAAATGGTTCCTGGCTGGCTATTGATGGCTCGTAGACTGAACGCTTGATCGTGGGGAGTACCAAGTTAGTGTGCCACCTCAGCTTCCCATCATGAAACTGATGGGGACATGTGTAATAGTAATTAAGCTCAGACTTAAGCCAGTTCTGAAGGACAGAAGCATAGGCAAAATAGTTTAGATAATTACGGTAACTACACTGATTCTATTTAATCCTATCCCTCGACCCATATCAATAGCATCACAGTGAGATCACTATGATCAGTTGACTCTAAAAGAAAGTATTATTTTGGGGGGTTGCAGATGATTCTACATATAAAAGTGGGACACATGAAACTGGATAGCTAGGAAATTTTAACTTCAACTAGTGTGGCTCTGAAAGAAGGAAATTCTGCCAGTGAGTAACACCTGAAGGAGTGAAAAAGGAGCTTTCTACTTCATTTGAAAGTGCATGAAAATATATTTAGATTGATGCTGATTTACTGAGGTATGATTAACATACAATAAACTGTACATATCTGTACTGTGTAACTTGACAAAGTTGTATGTACGAAAATATGTGACCATGTCAACTGGCACAGAAAAAACATCTGACAAAACTTAATACCCCTTCAAGATAAAATTGTTCGGAAAACTAGGAATATAAAGAAGCTTTCTCAACATAATAAAGAAAATTCATGAAATATCGACAGCTAACAATATACTCAATGTTGAAAAACTAACAGCTTTTTCTCTAAGATCAGAAAAATATACAAGACAGTGTATTTTTATCACTGCTACTCAATATTATATTGAAAGCGCTACTCAAAACAACGCTGCGAGAAAAGGAACAAAAAGCATCCAAATTAGAAATCAAGAAGTAAAACTATCAAGAGTTGAAAAATCTGAGTAAATATTGAAGTGGAAGGAATTTTAGGTAAGGGGGCAGGAATTTCACTGTGTGAACGCTTCAAACACCAGGAACCATGGCCAGAGGGAAGCTGTGACTTTTCTGGCAGAGTAGAGTCCTGCTCAGGAACTGGGGTGGGGACAGATTGGGCAATTTCAGCTTTAATTCCTTTGCTGGCTGACTATTGTGATTTTCAAAATTTCAGTTGCATCTATGTAGTGCAAGGTCCTTTTCTCTAAGTTTCTGGCAAATATTTGACATTTTGGTGTTTGCAAGTATTCATTTTTTTTTTCCTCTATATTTTTCCAGGGACTATCTTTTGGTGCTCTAAGATAGTACTTAAATTCAAGTTGAGGGGACTGACGCCAACACAGAAAAGAGAATGAAGGCTATTAATTTTAAGAGGATGAGCATTAGAATTAGGGAGGACTTATGTACAGAGATTTATAACCTTAAGAATATGTAGCAGTTAGAAAAGTAAGTAAAAAAGATAAGCTGAGTTCTTTTCACTTCGTGCTATAGTTTGATTTTTGTAGTTTTTTTTGTATTGATATTTTCTCGCTCCATTCCATCTAATGAGTTGCATGCAGAATGCTGTGTTTGCCTAACAGAAGTAACCTGTATGTCGGGATCGGCCCCTTCGACAACAATTTTTCTGCCAATTGTATGATAAAAACAGCATATTGGGTTATTATAAAATATAAACTCAAGCCTAATACGGCAAAGTCAGACACATTCTCGAGACACGAAGCTCAACTTATCAAAAGATTCAGTACATTCCCCAAAAGGAACCACAACAAGGATTCGCCACTGCAGGTCACCTTTTTCTGGAGCCAAATTATTATTATTATTATTTTTTAAATTACACAACATGCACAATGTTGTTTAAGACACATCCTTGGCAGTCTGATAATAACAGCAATTTTTGTTTAGTGCTTCTAGCGCCCTTGATAAACATTTAAATCTTAAGAAGAAACAAATATACAGAGTATTTAGCATATATGTGTTGCCCAACAACTGCGACGAGGACCCACTATCAACCTGACTTATCAATAAACACCTCTCATCATCTCCAAGGGCCAACGTGTTTGTTAGTTGAATACTTTAATAATAAGTTTTGTCTTTTCGTGCAGAATAAAAAGGCGACCTACGGAATGGGAGAAATATTTGTAAACCACACACATGACAAAAGCTTAATGTCCAAAATGTATAAAGAACACACACAACTCAACAGCAAAAAAAGAAATAGCCCAATTAAAAGCTGGGCAAAAAGCTTAAACAGCTATTTTTCCAAAAAAATAGAAGAATGTCCTCAAAAAAAAAATTAAGAACAGACTTACCACATAACCCAGCAATCTCACTTCCGGGTGTATATGCAAAATAACTGAGATCAGGATCTTGAAGAGATCCCTGCATTTCCCCCAAGATTTGGAAACCAACTAACTATCCAGCAGAAAATGTGGTACAGACATACGACTGAATATTATTCAGCCTTAAAAAAAAAGAAGGAAATCCTACCTTTTGCAACAACATGGATGGACCCAAAGGACATCATGCTAAATGGAATAAGCCAGTTACAGAAAGACAGGTGCTCTAGGATTCCACTTATATAAGGTCTGAAATCTTCAAAACTCATCGAATTAGAGAATACAGTTGCCCATTGGGAGATCTGTATACACGTAGTCGTGGGGTTAAGACACCGACTGCACTTTAGAATAATTTCAGGACACGATTCTCATTTGTTTTCCAAAGTGGTGAATTAAAGCCCTTAGAATTAACACTGTAAGAATCTGTTTTATTTGCCAAAATATTTAGCAATGTTTTGTTTTGAAGCATTCGGAGTGAGTTCTTTATCCAGTATTCGCAGAGACCTGTCCTGGCTTTTCTGGGGAGTTGGTGGGCAAATGCATCAGTGGTTATATTAATGAGAAAATATGTTTTTAAGGACTTTTTTGTTGTTACTTCTTAATCATGATAAAACTCTATGATAAAACTAAACATACGGTTTAAAATTTATTATTAAACAATGTTTATATAGCCACAAAATTAAGAAAATAGGAAGTAGCTTTATATTTCCTCAGAGTTAGGAAATTATTTCTTGTGAAACATCAGGTACTTAGGGGTTTTTCCCATTATTCTTTTTTAAAAGAATGTATTTGAATAATTGTGTTTTGCTCTAAAGGAAGTTCTTTGAATCATGTTCTACTATAATCATGAAGATTACTTTATTTAAATGAAACTCTCTTATAGGTGAAGAAAACTAATGTCGAGAAATGGGGTTAGTTAAAATCCTGGTTTGTTATTGGCATACGAGAGATCGGAATCTTGAATAACCACCTGAGGTCCTACTGCATTTACATGAGATGAGTGTATTTTAATATCTGACTGCTTAATTATTTAAAAAGCCTTAGAATTCCTTCCTCAACAATCTTACTAAGTCACATGGTCAAAATAAAAGTTAAGACATGTCAAAATGCTTTTAAAACTAGGGCACTTGCCACATGTCTTAAATTAGCCTACTGTTAGTAAGACGGGATCCTTGATTAAACCAAAATTTCCTCGCAATGAAAATTACCAGTGATTCCACCATCTCTTCCCATTATACCTGTCCATAACTTCAACATATCACCGTCATCTTTAAATGATCTTCACTCACCAAACCTTCTCTTAAGTATTTAGAATCAAGTTTTTCAGCATGAGTCCTTTAAATGATGACTTCGATGGAAAGTCTTGCTGTCAACTTTCACTTAGTGCATTATAAATTACACTTATACATCTTAGAAGCGACATCAGACTAATGATATATTACAGAGGCAAGTAATCAGCACGATATTTCCCTAATAATGTATTCCTTCAAGTCATCAACGTCAGAGCATTAGAGAGACAGTGTTTTCGCCAGCCCATCACCTATGCAGCTGCATGTCACTCCGGTGACGGGTACGCTAATAAATCATTTGCTGCCACTATAATATAGAGGATTAACTTAAGGCTGCCATGAGGTAACTGAAGAAATGAATTTTTCTCTTCTATTACTCATTCTCATTGGAGGAACACATTGGATGTCTGGATGCCACTGGGGTATAGTGAATTATATATTAAATTCTGTCCAAGCATGAAAAGGACAGAATTTCTAACACTTTAGAAACGTAGTCTTTTCTTTGAACTACATTTTAACTTTAGAGGAAGAGTTCCTATTGGAAATTATGTGCATAAATATTCCTCATTAAAGGAAACAGTTAAACATGTTTTTAGAAAATAGCATTTTAACCATTTTAAGAGTGCCATTTTGTGTAACTGTGCGAGCAACTTTTGAAAAACTATAAAAGAATAAAACTTTGAAATAAATGTAATTGATTTTTATTTATCAATAGCTGTCTTTGTTTTGTACATTTAGTAATAAAATGTTTCTCTGTCAAAAACTAATAACCAGAGCTGCCAACTGCAACCTTTTTGCCATCTTGTTTACTCACTTAAGTCATTTCCATAATCCAGATTTTTTCTAAAGCACCAATTTTTGTTAATTATAGAATTGCACACTTGAAACTTATATAATGTTATTAACCGATGTTACCCTGATAATTTTAATTAAATTTTTTGCCTTTTTTCTAAACTCATGCATTCCTTTGTATGTCCTAAACTCCTAACAGCCTATTTTTTAAACTAACACATAGGAAACTGCAAAAAAGGTAAACTTAACATTTTTGCTAAAGAATATGCATATTTTAATTTCTTTATTGAATATACTGTCTCGTCCTTGAATAGCTGAAAACATATGTATTCTTCATATACACCTACATATGTAGTGCACATATGCATCTATTCTATCACTATTTAAACACATAAAAATATATTTTCCATATAAATGTATATTTGCATATATACGTGTATATAATTATATATCCCATGTAATATGTACGATGTAAATAACATAACTCTATGTGAATGTGTTTGTGTATATATCCCTCACCCAAAACACACACACACACACACACACACACACATGCTGCACACAGCTAAGCAGGGACAGTGCGGACAGCTCCCTTGCTGGCACACAGATTGTCCTGCCTTCGATCCTCGCTCAGCGCCTCCTTGTACTCTGGCTTCCTCGTGGTTTCTCTTTCCATGACATGTGAGCTTAAGCACCCTCGCTATTCTCTTGACATGCTCCTTATTTCCCAGGGACGCGCTGGCTTTTCCACTCATTACTCTACAATCGTCATCACCATCCATATCCAAGATATTTCATTATCCTAACATGAATCTCTGAACTCATTAAACAACTCCCATGCTCCCCTACACCCAGACCCTAGTAACTACTACTTCACTTCTTGTCTCTATGAATTTAACTATTCTAGGTACCTCATGAAAGTGGAATCATATAGTATGTGTTCTTTTGTGCCTGGATGATTTTACTTAGTTTAATGGTTACTTAGAATACTGTAGCATATTTCGGAATTTTATTTGTTTTTAAGTTTGATTAATATTCCATTGTATATTCACAGCACATTTTATTTATTCATCTGTCCATGAACAGTAGAATTGTTTCCTCATTTTGACTATCATAAATAATGCTGCTATGAACTTGGTGCACGAATATCCCTTTGAGTCCCTGTAAAATGGTGCAGCCATCGTGGAAAACAGAATGGCTGCTCCTCAAAAACTTACGCATAGAATTAACATATGAGTCAGCAATCCATTTCTTGGTAAATGCTCACAATAACTGGAAGCAGAGACTCATTAATATGTTTTTAGGAAAAACATTCACAAATAAGACAAAATGTTGACACATCCATAGAGGAATATTTTTAGAAAAAGGGAGCATTATTTCCAGCAAATTATTTTTAACTTTTATCAATTTTACAGTAGACTTTGTACAAAGTATTTGGTTTAGTCTGCTTTCCTGTCTACTTCTCCCATCGACACACCTTCAGAAAACCACACATTCTCACACTGTACACATGGTGGTAAGCAATAATAGAAATGGCACATACATACTTAAAAGAAAATAAAATGTGGCAAGTAAAAGAAAAATTGTATTTATAATTAGAAAGTGAAAAGAATATCTAACGGATTACTATTGGTAAGATCTGGAAGAGGCCATTATTTTTTAAGTTGGGGAGACCAATTAATAACATGTATAACATAAAATAACACAACCTACCACAATACAGTTCAAATATAATATAAGTATGTGCAGAATATTATACAAACAACATTTCTAATGGTCCACCCTTAGGATTTTCATGTCTCGTTTATTGGTATTAGAAGCTGCTTGAATCCACAAAATAGTGACTAGAACATTTAATTTACCAAATGAGAATATGCAAATAGGTATAGATTACACACACACACACACACACACACACACACACACACACACACACACACACATTTCATGGATGGTTAGACCCTATTATAACTACAATTGTTTTTAGATTCATTGTTCTGCATGTTTACAATGGGATTTGGGCACTTTCTGGTAATTTAAAAGCAATGTAAGGGGGTCATAGGTGTTTAAAAGAAAGTCTGTAATCTTGGTGCTGCTTTAAGGGTAATTTTGGCATGTGTGAGTGTGTGAGTGTGTGTGTGTGTGTGTGTGTGTGTGTGTGTGAGAGAGAGAGAGAGAGAGAGAGAGGGAGAGCGAGAGCGCTAATGGACATCTGTATTTATACCAACTGGCTTAAGAAATAAAACATTTACTTGAATTACAGAATTCGTCACTCTTTTTATTTTTTCTCTCTACTCCCTCCGTGTTATTCCCATATATGCTTTATTTACACTTTTACTTCATAGTGAGCTTATTTTAAATTGTATAGCTCTGTTTTAAAAGTTTTGAACTTTATACAAATCAGTCAGTGTCACACGAATACTTCTGAAACAATCAATGTGTGTGTGAGCTTTATTCATGTTAATATATAAAATGCATTTTATTTATCTTATTGCTGCTCTATGCCACCTGGGATGTGAACCATCCCTTTATCCAGTGTCCCCATGCTGCAGATGCTCCCCGCCCATCAGTCACTTAAAGAGTGATCAGATAACCTGGGTAACCAGGTAACCTTTCAAGGTATCACAGCGCATATGTTCAAGTAGCCCTTGTTTTAATTAATAATGGCCCTGAAGTGCAAGGGCAGTGACATTGGCAATTTGGATGCGCCACAGAGAAGCTGTACGGTATTTCTTTTAAGTGAAAAACTGAATGCACTCATGCCTCACTTAATGGCAAGGGTACATTCTGAGCAATGTGTCATTAGGCGATTTTGTCATTGTGCGAACATCGCAGAGTGCACTTACACAAACCTAGATGGTACAGCCTACTACACTCAGGCTGTATGGTGTAGCTTATTGCTCCTAGGCTACAAAACTTATGCATGTTACCGTACTGAATACATAGGTAATTGTAACACAATGGCATTTTTTTACCTAAACACGCCTAAATATAGTATGGAAGATTTTAATGAGATTATAATCTCATGAGACCACTGTCATATATGCGGTCCTTTGTTGACCAGATCGTTGTTATGTGATGCGATTGTACAGTATAATAAGATATTTTGGGAGAAGGACTACATTCACGTAATTTTTATTACAGTATATTGTTATAATTGTTCTATTTTTAGTATTAGCTATTGTTGTTAATCTCTTATGCACCTAATATATAAATTAAACTTTAACATAGGTATGCACGTATAGGAAGAATCATAGTATATGTGGTGTTTGATACTAACCACGGTTTCAGGCATCCATTGGGGGTGTTGGAACTTACTTCCTGCAGATAAGGGAGGACCACTGTATACTCAGTTCTTTCACTAATTCTGCTTTAACGTGTTTTCTGGATCTGAAACGCCTGGTGTCCTGGTGTGGTAATGCTTGAGCTCGTTAACTTCTCGTGGACAGTAGAGCACACTGTTGGGGTTTTTGCAATGGGTGTTTGTGGTCTCCATGTACAGCAAGCATTGTCCACGTACTTTATTATACACTCTCACAGTATATAGGTGGCAAACAAATTTAAAAATATTACTGAATTTTTGGAAATCTTTGTCATTATAGGCTTGTTTGTTTTTGCTTTTTAAATTAAATTTATTGGGGTGACATTGGTTAATAAAATTATGGTTTCGAGTGTACAATTCAGTAATATGTCATCTGTATATTGCATTGTGTGTTCACCACCCAAGGTCAAATTTTCCATCACCATATAATTGACCCCCATTGCCCTTATCTACATCCGCCCCTTCCATCTGGTAACCACAAAACTATTGTCTGAGTCTATGAGTTTTTGTTTCTCTTGTTTGTTGCTTTTAGTTTTATATCCCACATATGAGTGACATCATATGTTTTTTGATTTCGATACCAAAATTTCAACTATAATACATGTCATGGGGATCTATAAAATTGTTTGAAGTGTATAAAACATCTCCATGCCTCTGAATATTAGATGTTTCAGCTTAGATTATGGTAGAATTTAAAAGACAAATTGAGCCTGCTTTTGAAATTGCGTAAAAGAGCTTTCACCGCCATCTCAGATTTAAAAGACAAGGTCCCTTTGACTCCATGATGTGTCCCTTTTCTGGTCAGTAGTAGAATTTTGCTGAGAACACTGAATTTAGAGTGACAATTGCTTCAAACATCTGGGCTTATTAGTAATATAGCTAGCCTATAAAAACATAACACTTTTTTAACAAATGAGAACTAGATGAAAAAGTAAGAATGTTCTGTTTGAGAAATTGACCTAAGGTGCATCAATAAAATAGACAATGATGATTAAATGGAATCACGATTTCTATTGGTTAACATTTTGAAACCATATCGTAATTAAATTGCTTTCCCAAGGACATAATGGGATGTTGTGACAGACCTTTTAACTAATTGTTTCAAGGGTTTTGATGATGTGTGGAAACATTGCTAAATTTTGACTTTAAGTACTGCTTTTCATTGATGCACATTTGAAATGTAGTAGGATGTTATTTTTCTTTATCCAGTTCACCTGGTTTTCAAATTGCTTTTCATATCTTGTTCCCTGTAGCTTTTCATTTTTCCCCAATCAAACTGGAGAATGTCTCAGCGTGAGAGACTACTGCTTATTTGCAGGTTCAGCTATTTTCTCTGGTAAAAGTGGTTTTCACTTTGTTTGGTGTTTGGTTTCTCTGGCCCAGTCTGTTGGAAATAAGAAATGGTGAATCGCAAAATATTAACTCGTGTGATGTTTTATATGTATTCTTTTACCTTAATTTATTCAATGAAATTGAACTATTTTAAATAGCAAGTGTGGTTAACAACCAGCATAAGTTAAATGATCAAAATGAAAGTATAATTTAGATTGGCTTAATATCATTACGTCCTCAGAGAACTCAGGATATTCTGTTTAAGATCACCTGCTTTGCCTTTTCACATTGCATATTGTTAGCTGGGTATATATGAGTTTATTTAACTCAATGCAGAGCTCCTTGAAAACACAGATTTATGTTTCTGTTACAACATGAAGCATAGTGACTAGCTCAGTGAAGGTCCTTGATTGAAAAGAAAACACAAATGCGCGCACACACACACACACACACATGACTTAACTATAGGTTGCTTATTTGATATATAAAGACATATAAAGGTTAAAAGATAAAGGATAGACTAAGGTGTAAAATATTAGCACTAATTAGAAGAAAAGTGGAGTGGCTATTAATATTAGATAAAATAGGTTTCAGAAAAAAATTGCCAAAAATAAAGTGAATATTTCCTGATGACAACAGGATTCATTCTTCAAGTGTACATAACTAATATAAACATTTATGCACCTAATTACAGAGCTTCAAATTATGAAAGAATGATAGAATTTTAATAAAAAAACAGAAAAAATATAATCAGAAATTTTAATACTTCTATCTCAAAAATCGATAGAGCAGGTGGACAGAAAATCGGTGAGAAAGTAGAGAACTTGAGCAATGCCAACAAACAACTTGACAAAAATGACATAGATAGACCTCTCTCAACAATATCAGTAGAATGTACATTCTTCCCAAGAGCATATGAAATATTTATCCAGATGGATCATACATATTCTGGTCCAAAAGTTGGGTCTAAATAAATCTTAAAGGAGTCAGTTCATACTAAGTGGGATCTCTAACTGCAATGAAATTAAATTAATTTCAAAAACAGCATGGTTTTACTTATTGCTAATGAAATGAACTAATAAGCCAAGAACAGAAATGGAGGAAACTTTTACCAAATGAAAGATGCCAATCCGAAAAGGTTATATACACATTATATGATTCCAACTCTAGAACATTCTGGAAAGGGAAAAACAATAGGGACAGTAAAAGGATCAGTGGTTGCTGGGAGTTGAAAGGGAGGGAGGGATGAAGAGACAGCGTGGAGGATTTTTTAGGGCAGAGAAAATACTCTGTATGACTTTGGAATAATAAATACATTCATCATATATCCGTCCAAACGCAAAGAAAGTGCAGCAGTAAGAGCGAGCCGTTGTGTAAACAATGGTCTTTGGTTGATTATGATGTGTTAAAGTGGGCTCATCTGTTGTCACAAATGGAGTACTTGAGTGGGGACACTGATAACGGACACTGATAACAGGCAAGGCTGGCTCTACCTGCGTCAGGGCAGGGGCGATATGGAATAGCTCTAGCTTTCCTTCAGTTTCATTGTGAATCTGAAACAACTCTAAAAAAATAAAGTCTTAATAAAAATAGAATACATCCAAAATCTGACCGTGTGCTTATATGTATAAACACACAATATAGGGGGTAGTCATTATACTAGCTTTTCAATTTTTAAAAATATTATTGAAATTTTCAAAGAACTACTTCACATATTTTACTTTATGATTGATATTAAAATTGATATATGTAAATAGTCATGTATTTGCTTTTTGATATTTCCTAAAATAAATCCATTTTATTTTCATTACTTGAAAAATTTGAGTAATATAAAATTTACATAATATTACTTCTAAACCTAGAAGCATGCAAGTAGAAACTTAATATTTATATGATGAAAATATTATTGAATAAATTATAGTATTGGATAGAAGACTCCATGACCACTATAATTTCAACTTTGTTACAATTATTATTACTTATAAAAATGTTTCTGCTAATTATCCACAAGGTGATTTAACACATATTTTAGTAAGCTGAAGTAAACATAGAAATTGGAGCTAGTTTTAAGAATGAATATGGTACCTAAGAAATATAAATATCTTTGCAATTGAAACAAAACATTAGAAAGAATGTAAATTCTGGTCGATATGTATGATTCGATTTTGATAATATTTGGTAGCCATTATACATCTAGACTATTTTAATACATAAGAGAAATTTTGTAACTAATATTTTAAAGTTCAGTATTAGCATTAAAAAAGTTAAAGTAACACATCTGAACAAAATTAGTTCTACGAAAAGACTTATGAAAGACAACTGTTCTCTGACTCAAAAAAAAAAAAGAGTAGCCTTACATATGGCATTCCACACTAGTGAAAATGGTAGATAGCTTTTTGATCTAACTGAAATAGTGATTCCTTCAATGGTCTGAGGGATCATATCACATCTTCCCATGATAAAATATAATGCAATAATTGAGTTCACACAATGGAAACTGGCATAGCAATATAGGAAGGCAGGAAACCAGAGTTTTCTTACTGTCAAAAAACCCGAATCCTATTTCTGACTGCCACTAAGAAGCTTGGATAGCCCTGGGTCTCCATGTTTCTTAGAAAATTAATAAGCTAAATTTCACCATCTGTTATACTGCTATATATCTGCTTTTGGATGTGGTGGGTAGTTTTTAATCAAACTCCTCTGGTGCTTAAAATAAAAAGAACTGGGAAAAGAATAAAAGAACAGCTCTTTGAATGAATTATAGAGCAACTAAATTAGCCAAGATGAAATGGCCAAGATCCTTGGAGAAGACAAATGAATTCAGGCAAGTTTATCATTTTCCACTAATTTTCTATTTGAGTCCATTAACAGTCCACGTGCAGTAAGGGGCCCAAGGGCACACTTTCCACAGTCTCACACCAGTGGAAGAACCCTGAGACACTGTGGGCAGCTGAACTTGAGTAGCCAAGATCCTGGAGAAAAGGAAGCTTAATATTCTGCCTCACAGTTTGTCTCAAAGCATCTTCTGGGACTACGGTCGTGTGGAACAAAAGGCCAAGAAGAAAGCGTCAGCTAAAAGACTGAAGAGCCAAGCAAAACTTTCAGCATTCTCACGGTGCTGAGACAGGGAGAGATGGAAGGCCAAGACCTGCGAAGGAAGAGGCGGTTTGGTTAACAGTCCGGGCTTTCAAATGAGACCACTTAAGGCTAAAACTTAACAGTAGGGGCAAACTTACAAATACTATAACCAGGCTCAAATCATCTCGAACATTGATAGGATACAGGTGATTTGACCCTAGACTTACAAATTGCTAGATGCAAATTTTATGCTTGCAAAAAGAAAATAACATCACACCAACCTCTGCAATGTTTCATTCACTGTGCAATTCTCATACAACGTAGTGAGCAATTTTCACATTCTCCCGTAGCCAGATAGCATTAAAGCTCATTTTCAAACCCAAGTAAAAGAACAGTAAAAAGTATGAGAAGAGCAGACACTCAGATAAATAATATTTACACCTAGCAAAGGGCACATCTCTTTTGCTGCCTGGCTGCTGACGGGGTTGGAGGTGGGTGTGGGGGTTTAAGTCTATCTGTTGTGGCAGGAAGTAGCTTGACTCACACAGTCCCCTATATGAACATATGCTAGTCTGCCCATCTCTGTAACCTCTCTCCCACACAGTCATTTAGTTTTTTCTCTACAATTAGGAAAAAAAAACCTTATCTTTATTCTCCAGTAAGAGTAGGGTATATACTATAGTACCTAACATACAGTTATTAATTATTGGATTTAGAACATTTACAGTCAAACATATTCGAAGCAGTAGAGATAAAGTTTAAAATTTTCTAAGAGTGAAGAGTTTAAATTATGCTAAGGAAAAGGAAAAATAATCTGCATTTACAGCATACCTTACTGTTGGCCATTTTATATGTTGGCATGCTTTGTAGTCTCAATTTGATGAAAAAATGGGCAGTTTAACTGGAGTGGGGAGAGAGGGAGGGAGAGAGAGAGAGAGAGGAAGAACAGTGTTCTGGAAAAGTATTTTGTGACTTGAAACATTATTGATACAGTGCCAGTAACTGTCAAATGAAACTATTTTGTGTCATCTTGGCACTTAAAATGAGTGTCCTGACTTCCAAGTAAAAAATTGTTTCCTCACCCTCAACTCAACAGTGAACTATAGAGAAAGTGCCAAAAAAAAATTGAAAGGGTAAAAATAATCTGTCACAGGGAATCATATTTTACCATTTAGAATCCTATGTCAGAGGGACAAAGCAGACTGATGACCGATGAGGAGATAACAATGCAAACACATGACCTAATATCAAAGATGGACGTTTGCGCGATGAGAGATTTTTCTATTACTAATGCTGACTTATTACGAGCTGAGATCCCTCTGTGATTCACCTCACGGTGTTGCCAATTGCACTGACTTTTCAAATATCATTTATATATAAAAATGTGACCTTAGTATTTCAGTAGCATTAATGAGACTAAATCAAAGATAATACCAATTCAAGAAAGGCTATTCAACAGGGAATGTCAGAATGCAGAATTTTTTCCTGACATTTCCCGACTGGAAAAAGTCACAAGGAGTTTGAGAAAATTTCAAGTTATGTCGGCAATGCAGAAAAAGTAAATAAAAGGGTTTAAATACAGAATATTTGCCATTTCTTCTTCACTGTTTTGGAGGTAACTGAAAAATAGTCTTACCCCAAATTATTTTAATTATTTATTACAGCATATTTATTTAAATGCATCCTGTTCATCTGCCTCAATACAAGATCATAATTACTGGTTTCTATTATTTACTCATTTAAATGCTACAGATCAACTTGATATTTATGGCGAATGCCTCAAAATAAAGGGTACTGCACCTTTTTTTAAATTTCTGTTTTTCCCAATTACAAACAGTTGAAAAGGATTCTGTTTGAGAAGCTATCTATATGAGCCTTTCTGCCTAGTTACATTTTCTGTGTAGGTGGCCCATTTCCATTACAGGCTGAGGGGTCATCTCCTCTTTGCCTTAGATGGAGCCATTTAAAATCATTATCGAAGTGAAGGTCCTCTCTTACTGCTAATGTCATATGTTATATTTGTGTTTAAGTAGTGATTTCAGTAGAAAGTGCCAAGTTAATCAGACCAGATGACACAGGGGCATCCTAAATTCCCAGTGCATGCAATGCTTTCTTCCTCACACACGTATGCACTCAGCTCCGAGCCAGCATCCTAGAACCAAGCACAAATAAGGCTGCTGCAGAAATCTAATTCGCGACTCTATCCGTCTCCCATCTTCACTTATAACTATATACACAAAATTATATGCGAAATAATATTGTATCGCAGGGTGTTAGCACCTGATCACGCTCACTGCATTTCACCTGAGACTTGAATCTCAAGTCTGAACATGAAGCACTGGGTTATCATTATTTCTCTAGTCTTTCAGGGAAACCAAATATAAATGGTAAAATCATATATTAACAAGAAATTAACTCTATGAAATTAGATTAATATGTAGAAAAGTTTTCAATTAATTAAAAAGATTGAGTAAAAAAAGTAATATATACAGTTCTATTCAATAGGAAGCAAATGGGAGTCGTAAACTCAAAAATATCAACGATTATATTAAATGGAAAGTAACTAATCATTCCATTGAAAAGACGAAACTGTCAGGCTAGATAAAAAATCTACACTCGTTGTGAAAGACTTCTTTCGATAACTAATAGAATAAGCAGAAAAAGTAAAATGTAGAAGATCTGAACCAATCGTGACCTAATTTACACACATAAGCACACACGTACATATGTGTTTGTAGGAATAAGTGAAATAGAAAATGAGGGCAACAGAGAAAATTTTAAAAATTGAACAGTTGTTTTTTTCAAAATATTAATACATTTTATAAACATTAGTAAAACAAATATGAAGAGGAAACACAAAATAGCAATACAAAGCATAAAATGGGAAGGTCACAACAGAGCTTACTGACGTTGAAAAGATAATAAGACAAAATTACCTACAACTTTATGCCAATAACTGAAAATTTAGATGATGTGGATAAACTCTAAATATAAAATTTATCAAAACTAGCATAAGAAAAAATTTTGAAAATATGATTAGATTACTGTGGAGATAGGTTTGATTATATCTGGCTTGAAAATATTCTGTCTCTGAGAATGCCGGATGTCTAGCTTTTGACTGTTTTCCAAGATTCATCAGTGGAATTTACAATGTGCTACGTAATGTCCAAAACTCCCCTGTGACTCACGATGGCAGTCTCTGCACTTCTGACTGCCAATGGCCTTACCGGTTAGACAAGGCTGACTCAATTACATAAAGAGATGCTGAGAGCTTCCTTGATGAGCGCCCCCATGCCAAGACTCCTCACAGATACTGAGCTTCAGGTGGGGACACAGCAGGATACACGTGAACAGTGAACCCAGCTGAAGCTTATGCACGGGGTCCTCACACTTGCAACGTGTGCCTGCATTCTCTTTCTCTTGCTGCATCATATTCCGTGCCATTTCATCTGTGAATCTTGAGTTCTTTCAAATATCTAAACTTTGGGGAAAAAATACACCTAGATATTGTAAAGAAATCAAATATGTATTTAATTCTTTTCAAAATAAACAAAATGACCAAAAAAGAAATAAACCACAACATGGCTCCAGATCCAGGAAGATTTGCTCATGTATGCTTTCAGATGTTTATGGAAGATATAATCTCTATCTTAACTAGGATAGAGAAAAGGAGGAAAAACTTCTTGAGTTATTTTATGGATTCAGCATAACTATACTAAAACTTGGTAAAAATACCAAGGTGGGGGAACTATAGATGTAAAATCTCTAAATAAAAATGTCAACTAATCAAATCTACCAAAATATAAAAAGGATGAAGCATCCCAACCATGTAGAGTTTATATTTAAACTGAAAGGTGATTTAGCATTTAAATATCAACAGTATGATTTTTTGCATAAGTGGGAAGGAGAAAAAAATGTATGAACAATTCATTAGACACTAAAAATAATCATTTGATGTAAAACAAACTTTCTTAATATGATTAAGCATCTAAAATAAATGCAAGAAATATCATTCATAATGGTATATAACAGAACTTTTCTTCTGAGCTCTCTAATAATTTTTCCATTTGTGTCAGGCATTTTGTAGCTTTAGCAGTAGTGGCTACCATATGGCATAAATTATTAGCTCTGCATTATTTTTGGTAGAATAAAGTTATTTCATTATGTGATGGAAGTTAAAATGTTCCATCTCATGTTGTTAGTAGGCCCTCATTACTTTATTTTAGACTTCAATATGCAGAGATAACTTCTATCTTTACAAATCTTTGCTAAAATAATGTAGTCAAGAAACTTCCCCCTCTTATTTTTTTATTTTTTATTTTTTTAGATTTATCCTGGATTTGGTAAGTTGTGCTGAAGTCAAACAGACATAATTCAGAATTTCATTATTAACTGGAAACTCTTGAAAAATATCTAACATTTAAGATATAGTTTCCTGATTTGTTTAAAAAAAAAGATAGTCATGTCTTTGTAGGGTTATTAGGAAGATTAAGGGAAAGAGTAATACCTATAAAACAATGGCAGGAAACATGATGATAATCTCTAAATTATCAACATTATGTTATTACGAACCATTTGTAAGATGCGTTAAGAGGACTTTTTGTCTAATCTGGGATAAATCTAAAAATACAGATGTCTCTTGAGGAGAGGAAGAAAAATCGATTTGTGCTTTTGGAATTTATGAACAGCTCAAGGTAAATAGGGAAGCTGGAATAAATCGGGAACCAGAGGATGCTCTCAATGGGCCACGGACATCAGTAAGACTCCTTTGTCCCTTCCTGATGAAGCCCTTTGCACTGTAAGACTCACCCCCAAAATAGCAAGCTGAAGTCAGGATAAAGCAGGCAGATGGAGCGGGAAGGGCACTGATGCCTGGGTACTGTGGAGCAAGACTGGGTGAGCAAATCAAATTGTACTCTCTGTAGACATGAAAAAAAAGGACACAGCATTTCAGAACCTTGAAGAATGGTGTGGGCTCTTGGAAAATAAAGTGTATATATAATCTTGCTCAACAAAGAATAAGTAAGCACTTATAGGTCAAAAATAAAACAGACCAATGATTCGTTAATGAAAAAAAATTAAACCCTAAAATGCTGATAAAACAGGATTTCTACATCTAGGGACTCACAGTCCAATGGAGGAACAAACAAAAACTAATGACTATAACTCAAAGAGCACTGGACAATTATGAAAATTATTATGGAAGAATAAAGAAAGAGTTTAAAAAGATAGAAGTTTCCTTTTCTTTTATTCTGAGTAGCAGAGTTCAGAACAATGAACTTAATATATCAACATTTGCACTTAAGATAAACAGAAGAGTTGGAATAGATGTTGTAGTCAGAATGCACAAATACATTTGTTTATATTCATACAGAAAACACAATGACGCTAACTTATGACCCAGAAACCAATATCATTAGTTACCTCTAGCAGGGAGAGGTTACATGGTCACAACTTCAATGATGAAGATAAGACAAAATGCCACATATTTTTAGCTTTGAATCAAGTAAATATGCTGCGATTCCAAAAAAATAACTACCAAAAAATTCCATCAGTTAAAAAAACTCTACAAATGATTGCACACGGAAACAAATCAACCTAATCTTACCTCAATTTCACCGTATTAACACAGGAAGAAATGATTCATGTCAAGTAATTTAAGAAAAACCTATTGACTGTGCTTTAAGATTGTACTTCATGTTTTGATATGTTTGAATAAAAAAAGTACATGGAAATTTTAAATTTTGCACTATAGTGTTATTTTTAGTAGCAAAATTGATATTTTGTTTTGAAAGTACTATTATATGTTGCAAAATAAAACAAACAATAAATTATTTTAATGATGTTACAAATCAAGATTTGGGGGTTGGAAGAAAATCTATAAAATTATAAAACAATAAATAAAATTAAAATTAAATTGGAACTTCCGATATGAATTAATGGATTTAAAATATACGTATATATATGCTCTCAACACATAAAATGTTATATGTTATATATAATACATAAAAAAAAATGTATTTTTAATGTTTATATGTTTAAATATAAGCATGTTTAAATGCATGTATGTATACCTTTCTTTTAGCTCTTGGAATGTTTTGGAAGCAATTTTAACTCTGTAATAATGAGTAACCCTAACCTCAAGTGAAGGTTTCTAATATTATTCTACATTAAATAGAGTCAAGTTTCCTTGGAGAGTGGCTGAACCAGAGTGAATCAAGGAAGATGCATGATGAGCCTGGATATTATACAGTGCTGGAAAAAGGCAACTTATAATAATTTAAGGGGGCTTTAAAACAGGATATAGAAATCTGCTTGAAGAAAATTCCACTATTAAACCTTGTCAAATAGTAATTATTTTATTGGAAAAATATTCATTCAATTATTTAAAAATCCATTAGCTCCTAATATTGCTTACAAAGGAAAGCTAGAGGAAACCCATATGTCGTCATTAGAGCTAGATATTAAACCTGTTTCTTCTTTGAAAATAAGGTAATTAAATAGAGAAAATTAAACATCGATCCAACCTTCATAGTAGAAACTCTATGTCAGGATAACCAAAGGGCATCAGTCAATAATTTGAAAATCATTTTGTAACTCCAAGATATCCATATGTATTTTGTTTATTTCAGATATCGGTAATGGCTTTCAAGACTGATAAAGTAATGGAGTATGGGGAATAAGATATTTGTATGATGCCAAAGAAATACTATATGCATTACATCAGAGGAGGGTTAACAAATCCCCATTCACAGAGGAAAAGAAGAAATAAAATTGTCTCTGCTGATGACAATATTATATTTGTAGAAAACCCTAAAGACTCTACCAAAAAACTGTTAGAACTAATCAATGAATTCAGTAAAGTTGCAAGGTACAAAATCAACATACAAAAATCAATTGCAATTCTATAAACTAACAATAAAATATCTGAAAGTAAAATAAAGAAAATAATCACACTTACAATAGCATCGAAAGCAATAAAAGACTTAGAAATAAATTTTACCAAGGAGGAGAAAAATCTGTACTGAAAAGATATTTATGAAAGAAATTCAAGATACAAATAAATTGAAAGATATCTTGTGCTTGTGTATTGGAAATATTAATATTGTTAAAATGTCCATACTATCCAAAACCATCAATGCAATTCCCCATCACAATTCCTATGGCATTTTCTATAGAAATAACAATTTAAAAAAATTCTAAAATTTGCATGAAACCACAAACAAACAAACAAACAAAAACCTCAAATAGCCAAAGTAATCTTGAGAAAAGTGAACAAATCCAGAGGCATCGCACTTCCTGATTTCAGCCCATACTGTCGTATTCAAAATAGCATGGTACTCACAATAAACAGACACACACAACAACCGAAGAGAAGCAAGAGTCTGCAAGTAAATCTATACGTACATGGTCAACTAATATTTGACAAGGGAGCCAAAAATACTCAATGAGAAAAAGAGTCTGAATAAATGGTGTTGGAAAAACTCAATATTCATCTACATAAGAATGAAATTGGAACCCTATCTTACACCACTCACAAAAATTAACACAAAATGGAGTAAAGGCTTAAATGTAAGATGCGAAAGTATAAAATTTCAACAAAAAAAATATAGGGGAGGTTTCCTTGCCATTGGCCTTGGCAATAATTTTTTGAATATGATGTCAAAGCACAGCAACAAAACAAAAATAAACAAGTGGCACTATATCAAACTGAAGAGCTTCTGCACAACAAAAGAAGCACAACAAAACAGAGGTAACCTACGGAATGAGAGAAAGCATTTGCAAACCACATATCAAAAATATGTGAGGCGCTCATACGACTTAAGAGCAAAACAAAACAAAACAAAAACAAGACAGAACACATAAATAATCCAATTCAAAAATGGGCAAAGGGCCTGAAAAGGCATTTTTTCCAAAGAAGACTCAGAAATGGCTAATAGATACTGGAAAAGATGCTCAACATCACTAATCATCAGGGAAACGCCAATCCATACCACGACACTATACTAGTTCACACTTTAGAATGGTTATCATGAGAAAGACAAGCAATGACAAGTGTCAGAGAGGCCCGTGAAGAAAAGGAAATGTAAATTGGGAATGTAAATTGGTGTGGCCACTAAGAAAAACAGTGTGGAGGTTCCTCAAAAGATTAAAATTAGAACTACCATATGATTCCACTTCTGGGTATATATTCGAAGGGAACAAAATCACTATCTCAAAGAAGTATCGGCACTCCCGTGTGCACTGTAGCATTATTCACAATAGCCAAGACATGGAAACAACCTAAATGTCCACCACGAATAAATGAATTAAGAATATGTGAGAAAAAAATGTTTTTGTATGTGTGTGGATACACAAAATTAAGCTATAAAAAAGAGAAAATCCTGCTATTTGTGACAACATGGATGAAATAAGTCAGACAGAGAAAGACAAATACCGTATGATCTCAGTGTAATCTTAAAAAAAAAAAAAAAAAAAAAGCCTAACTCAAAGAAAGAGTAGAATGGTGGATGCCAGGGGCTGGGGAATGATGGAAAAGCAGAGATTTTGATCACAGGGTAAAAACTTGCAGTTATGAGATGAATAAATTCTTGGGACTGAATATTCAGTATGGTGACTAGAGTAAGCAATACTGTGCTGTATATTTCAAAATTGCTAAGAGATAAAATCTTGAATGTTCTCACCTTAAAAAAATTGTAATTATGTGAGGTGATGCATGTGTTAATTACTCTTATTGTACTGATCATTTCTCAACATAATCATGTATGAAATCACATTGTATACCTTAAAACCACAAGATGTCACATGCCAATTATCTCAGTAAAGCTGGAAAAATAAACAATGACTATATTTCTGCTTGGAGACCGTCCCTAACTCCTTCAAGCAGAATAAATCACTGTAGATACAAGTCTGGGGCCACTTTGTTCCCATTTTCATTCTGACAGTATGTTGCTGATGACAGCCTCTGTACTTCTTTGCACTTGTCCATTCTCGAAGACTGTTTCTCATGTTTGCATACATTGCTGTGTGGCTAGCACAGTATCTAGCTCATAGGGATTCAGTGTTTGCAGATTGCATTCAATGACTATGTAAATAAGCTCCCAGTGTAAGAGACAGAGTCTGTTGTAATTAAATGATTGATAAACTGAGGTTAGAAAAAAATGCCAGAATCACCATCACACATAATACACAATGTCACAATATTTCTTCACTCTTTTTTTTTAATTGAGGTATAATTGACATACAACATTATATTAGTTTCAGGTGTACAACATAATGATTTGATATTTGTATATATTGAGAAATGATCACCACAATAAACCTAGTTAACATCTGTTGCCATGCACAGTTACAGATTTTTTTTTCATCCTCACTCCCATCTTGACTGGCTGGGCTGCCTAGAGGGTTAACTTAGTTGGCGATAGAGCGTTGATTCTTGATCCAACTCGGTTTCTCTAAGAATACACATTTTGAAAATCTTTGAGGTTTTTAAAAAAAACAAACAAAATAATTCAAAGTAAGTAAACCTTAATTTAGAAGTTCTGAGTCAGTTCGAAGTAGCATTGCATCTGTAGGCGAAGGAGGCAGGGGTTGACGAAGACAATTCAGAGAATGACAGAATGTCCTCTATTTTGCCTCTTTACCTTTCTGTATTCATAGTTCCTCCCCTGTGATTTCAAGGGTTATATCTCTTCAAACAAATCTGCACTTGTTTTCCATCTGATATTAAATTCAGTTCGATATTTTTGCATATGTGCTCTATGTTTAAATTTGGTTTAAAAGGGGAACTGTTATTTTTGTTTTTTATTTTATTTTTGTATATAAAACTCACCTGACAGTGCTACACTCATCACTTGCAAATCAAAAGCATCCAGTCGATGCTGTAAATATTTTGATGAATTTCTTAATTTTTAAAAATTTTATCTGTATATTTGGAGGCATTATCTAATCTCTTAATCGGAGAAGCAAATGAAAATATATCGATTTGTAATGCTGATTAGTATAACACTGATACTTCAGCTAATTTTACAAGCTGCATTTTCTCTTATGCTCATTTGTGACTAGGAATTGAGACACACCAAAGTGTACAAGACAGAATACGAAAAGTATAAAATCTGAAGTGCATTTCTGCAGCAGCAGCAGAGTCGATTCTGCAAGTGCTGTTTGCACAGCAGCAATAAAGGCCTCAATCTGTTCAGAGCTACTTCATCAAGCAAATACATGTACAAAGCACTGGAGCCGGCGGGGTGGTTCTTCCGAGATGAGATGCCTGAATTATGCTGACAATCTCACAATGCGGCTGAGCAGCTAAGGGCTGATGCAGCCCTTCAGGAGTTAGTAACGTTGCCGCAAGCTTTTACGACATTAATGGCATCATGGAGACAGATGAGACTAATACGGCTCGAAAATGATCATCTCTCTTGTTTTAAAGAAAGATTTAAAATGTATAAATATTACATATTTATATGCATATGCCCCATCACTCACATTATATGTCTTAGCACACCGAACATGGCATACCAAGTAGAAGCAAGCAATAGTGGTATAAAGCCTTTGTGAAATTCAGCTTAACGTTTTCTTAAAAAGGCTAATTAAAGTATAATAAACAATAAAGACTGTTTTCAAATTCTAATAGGATTTTTAAGAGAGAAGAGAATGCACATTTCTCTTCTTTTCTTCCCAAACAACTGGAAAAATCCATAAAATAATATATGAAAAAGTAATGAAGTGTGGGTGAACATATCAGCTGAGCTGATAAATGCAATATGATGCTTTATAACCATGTGATGGTAATTTAAGTACAGTCAAAATACTGCTCAGTAAAGCACTTTAAAAATGGTTGATGAGTTTATTTTTTCAATTTTAAACAGTAAGTTACATTAACTTAAAGGAGATTTGGTATTATAGAGTTTAAAGACTATTATGAAGTGCTTTGTATTTGATATGATTTTCTTAACATTGAAATACTTTTAATATCTGCTAACAAAAAATTCAGTTGGAAAGTAACAAGATGAATATATTTCTTGTCACTCAATTCATTTTAATTAATTGCTAATATATTCATTTGCAGAAGTATAGACATTTGCTCTGAATAATTACTTTAAGAGTACCTTGACTACGAGTAAGAGTCTAAGAAAACAAATACAGAAAAACATTGTCGTGGCATGGCTTAAGTGCCATTTTTGTCTTTTAGTTGATAATAAAAGGAAGGTTAACAAGACCATTTATTTTCAGCATCTCATGTCTCTTTGTTTCAGAGGTGTATATGGTGTATATCTATATCTATATCTATATCTATCTATCTATCTATATATATATATATAGATATAGATATAGATATACACACATACCTTGAACATATTATATGTTCAAGTTATATGTTTATAACTAAAATTAGTGATTTTTTTTCACATTAGTCCCTCCCCTTGAACATATATATATATGTTCAAGGGAAAATAAAAAGTGAAAGTCATAAGCCCCAACAGACAGCACCAAGGTGATTTAATGTTGATGAAAGAAGTCTGCAAAGTAGGGATTCATGTGAGAACTTCAGCTCTGCAAAACTGTACACGGTACGAGTGGAGAAGCAGTTTGGGGCACCCAGCATTCTTTGGACATTCTGTGAAAACTTGCCAAAGCAGCAAGAGCATTATAATTTATTCCGGGTCAAGCAGATGGCCACTTACAGTAATCTGGTTCAGCGAGCACTGTCTTACTATCCCTGCATTCATTCATTAAACGAGTTATTGTGCACCTTTTATTTGAAAAGCATTTTAATAAGATACAATGAGTGATAAAAAGATGAATAAGATAAAGTTTATGTGTAAAGTTAATATGCCATATAAACATCTTTCAGTTGTTTAAGTCAGGCCAATGCACCAAGCCTTGGCCATTTCATGCAAACAAATTATAACTAAAATTAGTGATTTTTTTTTTTTTTCACATCAGTCTCTCCTCTTTGCTTGGATTCACATACTCTTGGTCTTGTTTCCCTGGCACAGGACTTCTAATTTGTATGTTCTTCATTTTATTATTTTTTTCATCTACCTGCCGTGTGGCTTTCCTTCAGTTTCTCTACTTTCCCTGGGAAGACCTCACATCCCTACGTGCCGTCTGATTTTGCGCAAACCTTTGATTTTGGTGTCCTCTGCTGTTCAGCTGACGGTACTCTGTTTGGACTCATCAGCACTTGAATTAGCCTGCCTCCAGCTCGTTAAAATATCATCTTACCAAATACTTGTGTCATAAGATAGGGGATTTGGATATTTTATTCCAGATAGAATGGAAGTGGATTAAAATACAATATAAAAACACAGATGAAAGGAAAACACAAATGCATTTGCATCGAAAGAAACTAAAACGGATCCATCAGAGCATAAAATGTTTTTGGTTTCTATTGGAAATATATGTATTTCTTATGCCATGATTTTTTTTATTCTTTATATTTTCTAAGCCCTGGTCAATATGCATTAGTTTGGTAATATGGGGCAACTTTATATTTCATACAGAATATGAAAGCAGCATGAAGAGTAAGTGCTGAATAAAACAGAGCTAAATGTGTTTGGGGAGATATATTTGAAGTTGACATTAAATATTTCAGAAGTTTCTGGCAAGTTATCTAAAAACTATAGGCAAAATATGTGGTTTTCATACGCAACAACAGAAGATTCAAATTCACTGAAATACATATTTATATCTTCCTTATTCTTTTGGAGATGGTGTTGGTTTCGAGATCTCTAAAAACTTAACTAAACCCACAGTTACATAATTTTCGCTATTTCTTTTTAAATCGTAGGTCTTGATTTTCCCCCGAAAGTTACCCGTTTCCCACGTGCCTTGATTCCCGGCATCATTTGTTAACAGACCTTTGCATCGGCAGCAGATTTTTACGGTGGTAACTTAAGACCTTTTGAAAAAGCCCATTTCCCTTCATTATTTCCCGTGAAATTTTTAAATCAGCATTTTAAGTTTTATGCAGATATAGAGAAACACTTTGGACAGAGTGAATGAGTCATACAATAAGCAACATTCATTTAGTTATTGAATAATATGACTCCTTTGGAGGAATATCATATTAATGTTTAAATACACGCTCCTTGGTACAGTCATTTATATCAGTAATAAGACCCATACTTTCTCTCTGTACCTTTTCCCTTTTGTTACGCGTCCTGAAAACTGGCCTGAAGCAAAGCTGGTTAAAGTAAAAGAAATGAAAGCAACGAAGGAAGCGAACTGCCCATTTGACTCTTGTCCCAGGCTCCAAGTGGCCTCCAGTCGCACAGCACTGTCTCGCTGCCATGTCTCCCACCCTGGCTTCTCCTCCCACGTACATATACACCAAAGTGCTTTAGTTTTGCTGCTACCGATACAAGTGTAATTGCCTCAGGTTTTCCTTCCCATTTAATGATGTGGCTTCAAGCACCAAGAATCAGAAGGATAAGGAGAAGAAAATAAAAATAATCCAAGAAGGGTTTGATCTCTCTCGAGTGCAGGTATGTATGGATTTAATTTCTGCCCTTCACTTCTCCACCCACATCTGAGTTTTCTTACTACTGGTGTGCTTTTGGTCCAGTAAACATAAAGTCCATTATGAATTATTCACGTACACAATCTAGGGAGAATTCCTTCCCTGGTTATCTTTTTGGGCATAAAGAATATTCCAAGACGAAAGGGTTGTGATGGCAGTGTACTGCACTTCAGTCGGGTGTCACAGTCCCTAGGGCATGAAATGTGTCAATTCTACCTATTTGGGGAAGGAAAGGAGGAAATATCTAGCAATTTTAGGGAGATGAGCATGCAATCACAATAATTGAGATGCATGCAAAGGGTTATATTGTAAGTATAAATTTGAATGTCATATGATCTACATTTTAAAATCTTTATTCCTTTGATTATCAGAGATGATCGATTTGGAAATTTGAATATCACAAAAACACATTCTAGACATATCGCATGTTCTATTAACTTTATTCTTTTAAAGTTTAATAAAATGAAGAAGGAAAGAAGGAAGGGAGGAAGAAGATAATTTTTGACATTCCTTTTTAAAAATCTTAGCCATTCTGTTCATAGCTCAATGGGATTTATAATATCCAATAAAAGAGACTATCAGCTTTTTCTGCAATAATACTATATAGTGAGCAAAAGCAAACTTCACTGTTTTTCAGTAATAAGTATTGTGTTGATTGATCCCCATGAGGGCAAATGGAGAGGCCCAGCTTCATGTTCTAAGCTTGAATTGTGTTCAGGTCTACTTCATGATTTTTGGACCTAGAACTAGAGGCCCTCACTCATCTACAGGATACCAGAGAGTGAGCCAAAATAGGTGACGTCTCTTGAGAGCTACACTGAGAACTGGCACATTGAGAATTTGCCCTCATTCTGACAGCAAAAGGCAGTCATATGGCAGCATGACATCGGTGGGTGAGGGAGAACATTCCAGCTAGAGTGGGAAGAGATACACGGGCGAACGTCGATGAGCACATATATATAGTTCCATAAGAGAGAGTGAAAAATTGGAAACAATAATCCAGTTTGCCACTGTTTTCTAGGGATATCTGAAAAGCTGTCATCACAGTGAGATAAATCCAAGTTGCACTTTCTTCAACAAATATTAATCAACAAACTTCTCTTACTCACTTCTTATAAGGGTTTTGTAATATGTTAGAGATAGAAAAATGCATACATCTACATTAATTTTTGAAGGACTTATTTTGAGTTGCTTTTGGAACTAATTCAATGTTTAGTTTCTCTCTGGGGTTACTCTGGCTTATCATTCAAAGCAAATTCTTGGATTGAAGAGACAAAAACTAAGTTTTTTAGGTAAGTTAAACAGAGTTTTTTGTTATTCATCAATATGCTAAAATGTTTCGAATGGATAAAAGTTCTTTCAATAAAAAGAATTATCTTTTAGATCTTTTGTATGTGCAACATTTATAATAAAATGCCCTATACGAAGCAGGTGATTAATAAGTGTTTATTATATCTATGACTGTTTTCTTGCCAGATTAATACACATTAATTTATAATGTAATGCATATTACAGTATATTTGAATTTAAACAGATGACATTTTATCATGAAAGTTTATGTATATATTATTTATTTTACAGCACAAAATTATATTTGTGGCTTAAAATATATATCTATATAGTTTACTGTGAAGAAAATATATATGTCATATAATATATATGATAGATATACATATATATTATATATAATCTATGTTTTACTGTGAAGAAAAAAATTTAGCTCGATTTCTAACACTGACGAGTTCAACGGCAAAATAATGTAGGAGAGTAATCAAAAGAAAGATAAATATTTATCTTTGCATTTTTATTTCTGAATATCATAATTAAAACTGCTAAAGTTAGTTAAATTGTAGATTTTGATATTACTAGTAATTTTTTTCAGTGATATGAAATATTTTATAATCAACATTTATATTCAAATGTAGTTGCATTTATGCAGATATTGGGTACATTTTGGGTTTGAAATCTAATTCAATGGGATAACAAAATGACTGTCTCTGTCTATATTACAACTGCATTATAACTGAAACATTGTCCTGTGTATCAATAAAACTATTACCTAGCTTTTACCTAAACAACTGTCCATAAACTGCTCAAGATTTCAGAGTGGAGGAAAAAATGAGATCTTTATCTCTTCTCTCTGTATACAGTATTAATTTGGTTATCACAGAACAAACATGAATACTCCACAATGAACTTCATATAAGGCATAACATTTGGGTACATTACAGTCTCATCTAGAATATTTGGATTCATCTTTTATGAAAGTGGTAATAAAAATAAATAAAAACACATGGCCATCATACATTGAAGAATCAAGAAATAGACCCACTTTTGGTGAAAGGGGAAGGTTTAAATTTTTGTAATCTATCCTAGTCTTTGCGCTGTTACATGATCATTTCCATCTGAAGACTCCCCAGACCATCATCCAGTTTTGACATCAAAATCTCTGCTTATGATTTAATTACAGCATCATCTGTATCAGGTTCAGACACGAAGGAGACTCTTCCAGTTCAGCTTTTCAGGTATGAGGCTTGATGTGGAGACCAATGAACTAGGAACAAACGATCCTTTTACACTCGTAAATATCATGGCGGGACGATCTGTGGATAGCTGTGATAAATTTTCGCATTTTGCAAGACGAAGAATGAGATGCACATAGCAGTCATTGGTCCATAAAAATCTGAAACTCCACTGGGCACGCGGTGTCAGGTGTCACGGCTGCCTACTGAAGCAGTATTGCATATTCCTTCACCTACTGCTAATCTGTGGGAACAGCTCCCTCGTTTTTTCCCCCCCCCGGCCCCCGAACTCCGACAAAGGGAACCTTAACCCGCCCCCCGAAAAGGTCCAACTTTTCCCTAAAGAAATGCCAAAAAGGGGAAGTTAAGAGCCTTCTTAACAAACTTCCTGCCTGTAGAAAGCTGGTAACCCCAAGGGCGTTTTGAAATTCGAGCAGTCTAAATTCCTTTTTGTAAAGCTGCCGCATTTTCCTTAAGAACTTTTGTGAGGATATTATCTTTAAGTTTATAATCTATTCATTAGAAAAAAGAAAAAATCCACAGTTCTGACATAGATCTCTCTCTACTTTGTTTCAGATGTATGTAATACCTCTTATTCTAGCTGAGAGGGTATATCGGGCATTATATTAAATATTCTGAAGGTATCAAAACAATGCTATATAGTTGTGTGTTTGGTAATAACTATGATGCTAGGCTTTTTTTCACTTCAAGAATCTTTTACTGGCTTGGAGATAAAAGGTAAGTAAGAATTTATTTTCCAACCCAATAATTTATGGCTCCTGTGTAACGCTTTTAAATTATCCTTGCAATCATAACAGTTTCTCTCATAGCTGATCTCTTTCCTAAAGTTCTTTATCATACTCAGTTAGAAACATCCAACTGACACTTTCAATATTCTTCCTGGGAATCCCTTTGTAAAACTTCACATTTATTAGAGACATTTTCTGTCTGGCAAGTTACTGTAGGTTCCAGTTCTGCCAATTATTTCACAACTACGTAAATAAGTTGTCATTTTTTTTTCACCCTTTCATAATAATTTCAACAGTGTGTATCGGGTAGCTTTTTTCTTTGTAAAAAAACATCCCCAAATCAGTCACTTACGAGAGCAATGCTATATCAAGACTTGTTTAGATTAAATCATCTGTGGCCACCAGTTTGGTTAGCTTTGCTGCTCTCTGCTGGGCTTGCTCATCCCTTTAAGGTAAGTGGGTGAATTAGATGGAAGCTGCTGTTTGATGATTGGCTGGCTGCTTGGTTTAACTGGGACAGTTATTATAATAACGCGATAACCAAGTTATTATCTGTTCCACATGGTTTCTCAGTGCCTAGATGCCTAGCCTGGACTTAAGAATACATTTGTCTTACGGTTCAACAGAGTGGCCACTGAGTGAATGCTCACGGCCAAGCACTTTGCAAGCCTGTGCATCACAGCTGGAAATGTTCCATCGGCCATTGACAGTCATCGCATGCAAGTCATCATATAGGCAACCTGGACTCCAGAGCTGGCCACCCAGGGAGCCTATTCTGGAGGAAGGGGAAGAATTCATGATCACTTTAAACTCTACCATTGCATGTTTCTGCCTGCTCTCTTCTACTTCTGCCATTAGGAGGAGCGGGTTTTCCCAGGTCAGGATGGCCTATCGGGCCAGAGGCAGTGTGCCATCTCCCATGCTCAGCCTTCAGAAGGATTGCGTCTTTCCATTCGCCTCTCGTATTTCTTCTTTCACCACCTAAAAAGCTTTCTCCAGGTAGTTTCTGCTCCCTTAGCTTGGACGCCAGAATGATAATATGCGAGCATATCTTATCCGATATGTAGTGGGCATCAGTCCAGCTAGTTTTGCAACTTTGAAGCAGATCACCCAGCCTAGCTCATCTGACATCATCAGCCACAGCCAGACACACATATGTGTGAGCGAAAATAAATTATTGTTATTCTATGCCACTGTGTTTTCTTCTTCTTCTTCTTTTTTTTTTTTTAATGAAGCAATAAATGACTAACACATGCACTGTGATGCCCAGGGAGAAAAACTGAAAACTTGACCTGTACCAGCTGGATTTGTTTCCTTAAAGGAACTAAGAATGCTCATGTTTAACTTAATTATTTATCTATATGAACCAATATATTTTGTTTTTCATGCTTCAGTGATAAGAACTGCATATTGTGTCAGGAATAAATGAAATCAATCTGTTTTCATTGCCATAACTCTTTATGATAAATGAGAAACCTATGGCCAAATTATATATATATTTTTCTTGATGAGTGAGCTATCTCCAAGGAATTCTAAAATGATTGGCTTAACATTTGTATAACCAGACCCCTCCTAATGAAGGCAAGGTCACGTCTAAAAGCTATTGGGGCAACTTGGGCCCAATTTTTTAAAACTTATTCTTTATCAAATTTGTACATGACAGTTTTGCCTAAATTAGTTACTTCAGTCTTCCTGTCTGGGTATTTGTTAAAAATAGCGTATAGCAATCTTTGAAATCAGTATTTTTTGGTACAACAAAAGTTGTGTTGAGAAAAATGTAATGGAAATTATGGATAAACATTGAAGACTTCGAGAATTATCTTCAGTACACATTAAACAACTGCCCCCCGCCTACACACACACATCATTTACTCACACACCAAGATATTTCTTACTAGGACAATGTTTTACCCCCAGGAATTGGTAAAGGGAGAAGCTTCTTCCTCAATTCTTTACAATCTGCTGATTTATGCCTATAGTACGTGATTTCGCAATTACATTTTTCTATATCAAGACACAAAGAACGGATTATCTCCTTGATTTAGTTGTTATATTTACTTGGTGCCCTCCATCTTTATGTTTATGTATTTTTAAGATACAGTCATTAAAACAGAGGGAATATATCATTTGAAATAATTATCACCCTATTTCCTACTTGAAGGATGAGTAAAATATTAAGTCTCTGGAGAGCAGACTTTCTCCAGTTTAAATGGAGCTCATCAACAAATTCTACAAAAGTTTCTTACATAAACAGTATATGACTCTATTTTATGGTGTCATGAAATAGAGTTTATAAAGTTGATAGCTTAAGGAGCAGAAAGGATTCTTTTGGGGTTTGACTATTTCTTGAAGAATTCCCCACTTTCTCAGGATCAGGCCCTTTAGTTGTTATTTGCAGGAACGCTTATGGGGTATCTGGTTACATCAGCCAAATGGATGGTGACCTTGTAAGTATTTCATGGCCACGTCATGGCCACACCGGAAAATCATCTTTGGGTTTCGTAAACATGCTAGATCCTAGGTTCTGCCATTGCTTTGGTAAGAAATCCAGATATTGGTAGAGCATTGAGTACATTTTATTTCCTTTGGGTGTTTTCTATCTATTTCATATTTTATTCTGAAGGTCTTGCTCAAGCATTTATTTATGAAATGAGAGAGTCAAACTTCAAAAAGGTAGGAGGGAAGGCTCGAAGGGCGAGTCTCTGAAGTTTTCAAGGCGCAAGGCAACATCTCTGCACCAACTTGTTATTCCCGCCGCTGTGTAACCGCAGGTGCGAGTAGCCTTTGATTAAGTAATTGGGTTCAGGGCACCAGCAGGCACGAATGTGCAATTACTGCTGCTTTTTTCTTTTTGATCCTCTGACCCACAGAAAGACGTCTGGTTCAATAGTACCACTAGGGATAAAGGGAAGAAGATTGAACAACTGAATCAAATTGTACTTTTAAAACTTCTCCCAAATCTTCTTTTCAACAAAGAAGAAACATAGGAATCTGGCTGGTCTTGACAGTCCTTACGAGATATAACGGAACACCTTAAGTAAAACGTGTAACGATTCAAAATTATATTTTAATTTTCAAAGTAATATAGTTAGCACACTTTCATAAGAGATAAATAGGCACTTTCGTTTTTGTAATCAACACTGAACAGAGAGAAATATCTAAAATGAAATAAAATACTGAAAAATAATCATAGGGTTGTGGATGCTTTTCTTTTTCTTTTTTCCATCCCAAAATGTTGTTAAAACTGCTGTATCATCAGTTTTCATTTTTAAAGAGAAAAATAAATTCTAAAGATGCACACTATTTTGAGGTTTGTTGAGTTGCATATCCTGTACTCAAATACTCATGCCAGTTTTAAAATACAACTGAGGAGGCAGATTGCATTTTCTGATGCTGTAAAATATTCCATTTTTATCATTAAAATGGCACATTTAAATGTGACAACCAGCGGTTAATATCAGCAGATGGAAAATCATGTTTATTTTTCAACTGTTTACTATGATGGATTGTCATCTCAAATCTTACATCCAGAAATTCAGATGTCTAGTATAATTCTCGTGCTTTAAAAGCATGCATCAGTATATGTTTATGTGACCGGTGATTATGTGGCAGGTCACCCATATAGCTTATTGCTTGCTACTGATGAGACTCAATTATCTATTTGTTTAGAAGTCTTTAAAATATCACAATCTCTTCCCAACTTTACTCCACTCTTATTATCTAATATATCCATTTATACAATGTTAGCACCTTAGATTTTAGAGGCCAGTTTAGGATATTAGCATATAAAGCAGTATTTTGACATCCTGTCCTCTATAGCACATTTTCAATCTAACGTTACGTAGACTACAACGGCGACTTCTGGAGGACTGTCAAAGGTTAAGAAGCAAATTACAAAGGATATAACTAGATGATAAAACTTTTTGGAGCAAGAATAGTATTATCATAAAGTCAGTGAAAAAGTTTTAAGTATAATTTTATAAAAAAATACACACAATCACATATGACTATTCTTATGTTTGAATGCGACTATTTGTCATGGCAAGAAACTGTAAGAGAATTCAGTGGGCTTTCTGCCATTGTGGTACGATGAATGATGAATCAGATTCAAGGCAGGATTCCTTAATAATTTATTGGGTCATGAGTTATGGTTTTGCTCAATTGAAAATTATTAGATGGGTTTGCCTCGGGCAAAGAACACAGTGTATGGAAAAGGAAAATAGATTAAGCAAACACTCCGTGAGTTTAATCATTTCAAACAGTGTACTGGATAAAGGTCCTAATGCACTTGTCATTAATTCAGGGGACGATTTTATGTCCACACAACATAATCACAAGATGGGAGTTGTCAGTACAGCTCTGTCAATGGGATGCTCATTATGAATAGTCAGCATAAGTCATTACTTATATCCAGTATTTTTTTCTTGTGAAGGGGGATAGAGAACAGTGCAGAAGCAAAAGCTTGCCATACTTTTTCTTCTATTAAAAGTTAGAATTTTTCCATCTCTAATTATTCATTTACCCATTGATTTTGCCATCCATCCAACATACATTCACTGAGCACCAACTTTTTGCCAGAGACATTGTTTAGAGCTCATTAAGAAGAGCTACTTTTAAATAAATTCTTGGTGGTGGGACTTTTAAAGTGGAAATGCCTTTGCATGGGCTTTTCTAGACTAAGACATTTGTCAGGTTGTTTAGATTTGGCCAAAATAATGAAATATACTGAAATCAACATATAGGCAAGATTACCACCTCAATCTTTATTACCCTTTTTCCTTTTTTGAGATGTTAGAATATATGTGTTCTTATACACAATAAATCAACCCTTTGTTAAACAACTTGGTATATTTAGTTGAAGTCTACAAGTCAATGTGAAATCAACCTCTGATTGATATGTAGAAGGATTTGGGGAGGTTTTTCATAATGCTTCAATTTTTGTTGTTGTTGTTATTTTGTTTTGTTTTTTTACGTAGTAACTTCATAAAGTATATTGGTTCTGGGGAAAAACAAACAAACAATAATAAAATCAGACTAGTCACATTAGTCTTATGGCCTTCTCTCAACCTAGGTCTCAATCTACTGGGATGCAGGAGTCTCAAAGGAGGAATAGCATGGTCATATATTCTGATTGTACTGTTTCTCTGGCAGTGAGTTGTCCGAGAAATGTGTTTCTTGAGGACTGAAGGTCAACCTCCTACTGGCTTAGGAAGAGACATGGCAAATAATTTAGCCATCTCTCACTAGGTTTTAAATAACCTAGTGAGCGACTATCCCATATTGGTCAGATATAGATGCTTCTTGTCTGAAATCTGGGTTCATTTATTGTCCCAGCCAGAAGATATCTGTTCATTTCTACAGAGCACTGCAAAGGAGATCTACAAAGATTTTTACATGTTAAATACATATTTTTGTCAAAAGTTTAATTCAATTACTTCAAATATTTTAAAAGATAATCCGATCCCTCTTTTTCTTTCAAGTTATCACATATTTTGTGCAAGAGACTCTGTGTTGCTGGTATATAGTAACTGAGCAAAACACTCAATAGTTTCTATCCTAATGAGCATCAGATTCTGGTGAAATAAAAGATAACCAAATAGGTAAATAAAATATATAGTAGATTGAAATATGCTATCAATAAACAGAAAGCAGTGAAAGGGAATAGAGAGAGTCATGAGTAGAACAGTTGTAAATTTAGATTTTTAAAAAATGAATTACATAAATGTTTTAGTAAAAAGGTGATATTTGGACAAAGAACTAAGAGGAATAAGGGCACAGACTCTGAAATTAGAGGCTTTGGTGAAAGTGTCATCACCTGTCCAGGGAGAGAAAGGTTTTTAAGATACTGAAAATACTTTGGTTTTACTCTGAATGCAG
>NW_011888900.1:2305900-2306251 GCF_000151845.1 Pteropus vampyrus
GAAAGTGTCATCACCTGTCCAGGGAGAGAAAGGTTTTTAAGATACTGAAAATACTTTGGTTTTACTCTGAATGCAGCGAGAATCTTTCATGGGTTGACACGACCTAAAATAGACATTAACTTTATAAATCTGACTGATTTTTTAAAATAAATTGAGGAACAAGGGTAGAAGCAGAGATTATATGAAAAGGAGACTATTCTCATAATTAAGAAAGCAATGAAAACAACCTGAACTAGGTTGATGGGAGTTGAGGTGATAAGAAGTGGTCAAATTTTGATATATTCATTTTTTTCACAGTCAAAATGGGGGAAAGGTACAGAGATTTCTCACACACACCCTGCCCTTACACTT
>NW_011888900.1:2306301-2314563 GCF_000151845.1 Pteropus vampyrus
TAAGAAGTGGTCAAATTTTGATATATTCATTTTTTTCACAGTCAAAATGGGGGAAAGGTACAGAGATTTCTCACACACACCCTGCCCTTACACTTGCATCTAGAGAAGTGTAGATCTAGAGATTGTATATATATTCCTAATAAACTATTTTTAGAACAGTTTTAGGTTCATAGAAAAATTAAACGGAGGGTATAGAGATTTCTCATATGCTCTGGGCTCCCACTCATGCACAGTCTCCCCTAATATCAACGTCCCCTACCAGAGTGGAATATTTATTACAATTGATGTACTTACAATGACACATCATAATCACCCAAAGGCCAGTTCACTCTTGGTGTTGTACATCCTACGGGTTTGAAGAAATGTATAATGACATGTGTCCATTATTATGGCATCATGCAGAGCATTTTTGCGGCTGTAAATACCCTCCATGCTCTGCCTGTTTACCACCTGAAACCTCTGCCAGCCACTCATTCTTTTGACATCTTCATACTTGTGTCTTTTCTAGAATGGCATACAGTTTGAACCATACCGGAGGTCACTTTTTCAGATTAGCTGTTTTCACTAATATGCATTTAAGTTTCCCCCATGTCTTTTCATGGCTTGAGAGCTTACTACTGTGGTTTATTTACTCTCTCTCCTACTGAATGACATCTTGGTTGCTTCCAATTTTTAGCAATAATCAATAAAGCTGCTATTCCGGACATAACTTGTGTGGACATAACTTTTCATGTACTTTGGGTAAATATCAAAGAGTGCATTTGCTGCATCATGTGATAAGAGTACGTTTACTTTTGTAAGAAACCACCAAACTGTCTTCAAAAGTGGATGTATCATTTTGCAATCCCAACAGCGATGGATGAAAGTTTCTGTTGCCTCACATCCTTGTCAGCATTTGGTGTTGTCTGCGATCCAGATTTTAGCCATTATAGGAGGCGTGTAGTGGTGTCTTGTTGTTTTAATTTGTATTTCTCTGATGATGTATGAGGTGGGGAATGGATAACAGCCGGCAGGCTAGCAAAAGTACCAGTATATTTTTTACTGTAATTTATCACTCTCTTTTTTCACTATTAAGTATTCTATGGTTATACTTTTTTAGATCCCACAGTTTCAAAAATGTTGATTTTTTCAGTTTCCCAGCTGAATGTTTGCTTCAGTTAAGGACCGATTTCTAGAACTCCATGTACTCCACCATGTGCCATCACATCACCCTGATCCTATTTTAAAAACAAGAAAACATCTTTGAGTTTCAGAACTTTTATAATTTTATATTGGAAAAAAGTGGGATTTTAGATCTATATACACATGATGTGCACGCACACACGCACATGCACATATTACTACCTGACGGACGTGCAGTGCATTCATCCTTGGTGTTATGTGTTATTAAACACCAATGTCCATAGAGATGTCACCGCATGCTTGGCCACACCCCAGAGTTACAGATCCATGAGTTGTGTGAGGTACAGGAATCTGCATGATGTATAAGCACTCCATTTGATAACAATCCAGGTGATCTGATGAACGTATGTTGAGCTACACTTCTCTAGATGCTGTGAAATCTAATCCTAAAAAAGATGTTTTTCTTTGCCTGGATTTCTAGGAAACCTAGAGTCAGATTTGCAGTCATTTTGGTCTTATAAAATGGAGATAATATACATATATATACTTACACATATACATATATGTTATGGATAAATATGAAGGATGTACAATTCATGTCTCTTTTTTCTGGAGAAGTTAATTGATATGAAATTAGATATGTAGGTATAAAGGTAGGTAGATGATAGCGAGAAATAGATATAATAAATACATCTACATCTAGGTAGAGATATATAATCTCTCCCTCTCTCTGGACTGATCGAACCATATATATCATTTGACTGTAATGTTCAAAAGTTGCATTTTAACTGTATTTTCCAAAAGAAAGTTGTGGTTGGGTTGATGTTTAAAACTTTTAGACACATTTGGTAAAATGTTTACTAAAATTGCTCCAAGTTAATTTAGAATGATACTTTTTAAAAGACATTTTTAACTAACTATATGACATAGATAACCTCCCGAAAAATAAGTTCACAAGTTCACTGAGCCCTAAAAGTGTTTAACAAAGAAACTAGGCATAAAACAGCTCTACACATTTCATAGTGCGTTATGACTGATTTTAGGAGATTGCTTTATTAACATTTCCTTTTTGGGTCTCACAATAACTGTGCTAAAAAATAAAATGGAAAATGGAAAGTCATCCCTTCAGTTTAAAAAACAAAAACTGATTCTGAGCAGCATGTTAAAAACTTAATGTATTTTTCTTGATTTCAATAGTTTGAGAAATCAGTATTTCTTTAGTGATTCAGAAAACTTCCCATTCACATATATTTTAGTTACTTCTTAATAATATACATGATTATCATTTTCAAATATATATAATCACTACATTGTATGCCATAAACTTATGCAATGTTATATGTAAATTACATCAACAAAACTGGAGAAAATAATATACTTAAATCTAATTTAAAAGGCTTTTGGAGGTATGAGCATGTGCTTGCCTTATTACAAAGACCATATGGAGTACAGAGAATGACTGTGAACCTCGAAAAGCTTTGGTTTACAGAGGAGGATGTCATTTATTTGATTAGATGTTATCTATTTCATATTTTAAATGAAAGTATGGAGATATAGTATTGATTTAGTACTTCTTCTTTTACAATGCGTAAGGCATTTATTTTGATCACTGTGGAGAAAGATGTACTTACCAAAAAAAACGGGAATGCATAATCTTACTCAAAAATAATTTTTGTTTCAGATAAAACAAACAAAAAAATAATGTTTTCTTTGTGACCCAACAATCTTTCCCTAAAATAGCAGTTATGACATATCTTCCTTCTATGTATTTGTTTTCAGTCTATTATTTTTATGTAAAGGAAAAGCTAAAGAGGAAAAGCTTTCTATTGTAGGATGGGCATATGACTGTTAGTTTGCATTTGATTCTGTGACAGTGCGTTATCGTTTTTTTCTGAAAGGAGACAGAAAAATCAGCTAGGGAAATCACACAAATATGTCAAGTTATAACATATAGTTAGTTAAAAATGTCTTTTAAAAAGTATCAAGTAAAACTGTCAAAGCTTTCATTTTCTTAACTTTTTAAAAGTGTGACATGAAATTTGGCAGGAATATGACAATCTTGTTACAATCTTGTCTTAAAATCTCCTCCTTTATTTGTCTATATTTTTGGAAAGTATAAATTACTTATATGAATTATATAAATCATGTGTGTCTAGATTATAACTAAAGCTGGAAATGTTTTAATGAAAATATCATTTTTGGATGCCCTTTATCGTATATGTATTATGTTTAGGCCAATGAATGTTGAGCATATACAGTATTTTTGATCCTAGCATATAACGTGCAGGGTCATGAAAAATTTAGAAAAACTGTTGTTAAAATGTTAGACTAATATATCCAGGAATGTAGTCTGTGGTATATTTGTAAGAATCAGACTTTTATAAAATATTTATAGCATTGATTCGCCTTGTTTTGTCACACACTAGACAGAAACTGTTAAAAAAAAATAATAAAGAAAAACATTTTCATTCCACTGACCACAGAGGCAAGTTCCCTGGGTTCCGCTGCTGATGGTCGTGATGGATGCGTGCTGCACAATCCAGCAAGCACCATCTGTATAACTGTCACTCAACGTCTCTAAGCCTGGTTGTGAGACCCTTATCAGGGTCCCTGCAATGTGTAACTTTTTATCTTAGACTACAGTATCTGATCTTGAGGAACATGACAACATGGATTACATTTTGGAGGAAAGTCAAATAAAAATGTTAGGTAAACTTTTACAGTGGCCGCCAGCCCTAAGAGACAACATATAGAGATGGAAGGAAGAATCCCTGCCCAAGAGGGAACACCTAACGGGGTGAAGATGAGAGAGTGGGCTTAGAAAGCTGAGTGTGGGGAACGGTCTGCCCCCTGGAAGTCTTTTATTTTAGATAGATGTATTTGTGAATATGGAGAAGAAAAAGGCCAATGAAATTGCAAACGCAGAGTTGACGTTTTCCTCAAAAAGTAAACACAATATAAGCAAGGAAGAATTTCAATTAACATTTGGTTTAACACAGATAACCAATATGACCAGCATTGACGCGGGGAAAGTGCTCTAATGTGCCAGATGCACTCAGGTTATCATTCTTTTTTTTTTTTAATGAGAAAAACCTTTAACCCAAGAAACAACAGGGTAGAAAGTGCCGGAGAGAGTCTACTTATTTATTTATTCAATTTCTTAGGGTGGCATTGGTTAATAAAATTATATAGGTTTCAAGTGTACAACTCTATAATACATCATCTGTGTATTGCATTGTGTTCACCACCCGAAGTCGAGATTCTTAATTAGAAGAAACAGTGAAAAACAGGGCACAGAGGCTGAATCAGAGAAGAGCATTGTATGAACAGATACCTAAAATATCCCCAGGAACTAAGTCTATTTTTAAACTGTTGTAGCCCTAAAGCTTCTTTAGTGCCTAGAACATAGGCATGGCACATCACTGAACGAATGAGCAAATATCCAGTGACTGAGAAGTGGGGAAGGTGCTCGGCAGGCCAGTGGCATATGGGTGTAGGGCAAGGGCTAGACAGAGGACATAGGTGCCTTGAGCTGTCTGTCAGCTAAAATAGTCTGTAAGTCATGAACCACCACCACCACGAAGCGGAGAAAACTGAGCGTTGTTGTAGAGTTATGGCATTTTAGTTGGCTAAGGTTTCATGGAAAATACTACAAATGAGAAAATTAGTTAATATTTTTTATATACTAAGATTTAAAAAGAAAAGTTTGCTGCAAATTTATCAAATCAGGGGTTTAAAAAAGCTTTGAAAGTGAAATATGCAGAAAACAGACAAAAACAGAAGCTGATCTCTTTGAGGTGGAGGTGGGGGCTCCAGAGTTTATGTGGGGATCCTGCTCCTCCCTCATAAATGTTGAGGATGCAGCAGAGTCTCACTTAGAAAGTTCCATAACTCTCTTGAGCACACTTGAAGTTTTAGCCATTTCTTATGAACGAATTTATTCTTCCACCAAAAAGAATCTTCTCAACCTCTTAATGAACAACAAAAGTCACAGATGTAAGAAGTATGTTTGCAATGCTGAGCTCCTGAGAAGTCTTCACGTCTCCAGAGAGTACAGACACGCCCCAGGCCACCTGCCTTTGCTTCACTGTCAACATGTACATCATGTATCAAGCACAGGTGCAAACTGAGTGATTAATCAGAAGCAAGAGGACACTATTGCAAGTGAAAGCGTTTAACATCGGTGTCTGCTTTGCATAGATTAAGTATTTCATAGAACCTCGCTGTTCACTGACGAAAGTCTGCTGTGTAGAAGAACCTAAGTGGTGTGAATTCTAGGGTAGGTTTTTGTATTTTCATGACTGATGCAAATGAACTACATATATAGATTATAGAAACATTTCTTATAATTCTGAGACCATAATTCAGACACTTAATAGCCTACTGCTATATATTACAAATATATATATATATATATATATATATATATATATATATATATATATATATGGCATTAATATAACATTAGCTAAAAAGCCTGCCATATAGACATGAAGCTAAGGGAAAAGTTCATTTATATTTTAATTTTCGCTTTAAACAGATAACTGTGGAATATTATTCAGTCTCTATTAACTAAGACTGATAATCAATGCCTTCATTTGAACTTAAATACTAATGCATGCAGCAGAATTAAATCCAATGATTTTGATTTTCTTTTCCTGGAGCTATTGTGAAACTATTGGATCCATCTTCCTTAACATCATGCATCTGTTCCATTAAGACTTTGAAAAGGCAGATAAATGTTGCATTAAAATTAAAAGCTCATATTCTATGAGGCAGCTAGCTAAACTTGGAGACGTTAATGTTGAGATGGAATGTTCTGGTTGTACATAAAGGGAAATAAGCTTTAGTTGCTTCTAGCCTCCAGAAGTTGTGTTTTATGTATAGTTAAAATAAATAAACTCCTGTTTGCTGATCGATAAACAAGGCTGTTTTGGGGAGTTGGCAGAAGTAATTGTGTGTACACATGAAACTTTAGAAAGGTCTAAACTTTGTACCTTACAGCTGTTGAGTGTTATTTTTCTACCTTATTCCATTTCAGACAATTATTTATGCTCATCTATTCATCTAAACTAATCTATTTCTGCCCTATATTTTAATGACAAATTTGCTTGGCTAATAGAGAAAAAATCTGTTGCTTTAGGTCTTAGCAAATTCTATTCTTTATTAAAATAAAATCATTTGCGGTAGACATTTCTCTGACTCTTCTCAGGATTTTGTGTTTTCTATTTTAATGGTTATCTTTACACACTTTTAACACATCATGTCCATGGTCCTTCCACAGGTGTCACATTCAGTCGAGAGTTTCAGGAAATGATGATGCTTGACTACATTTACTTATAATGAGCATCCAGAAATAGATTCCTACTCCAGTTCTGTAGACCTTTCCAGCCAATTAGAATGAAAAGACAGAAACCCTGATAGAATCGGTGAACCTCTACTTCGGCTAAGCCATTCCTACATATCTTTTATGAAATTATTATTATTCTTGTTTTTGTCCTCTTCATGCATTAAGGTTAGGCACATCCATTTACAATACAGAAAATTCGGCGAGTTTAATCAACATCCAGATGTGTTTATTTTAATAATACTAAAAACCATCAACAATTAATTCACAAGTTTATTAAATAAATACACTCTACCATGCCTTTCTGATTGAAAAGGTTTTCTTCTCAAGCAATTCTACATTTATCATTACGATTTGAGGAAAATACCCTGGTAAGAGAATGTTTCACATATAAGCATAATTTAATTTGTGTTTTTAGTTTTACTTGGTTTCGGCACTTTGCTGAAAATTCACAGAGATCTCTTAGCTATTGAATATCATGTAAATATTAAGTAATGCTAATCGATAATGTAGTATTTTCTAAATGAGGAATAATATCAAGCGATCTTAGTTATAGGTAGTCATTCTGGAAACATAGACAAATGAGAGAATGAAACCAAATATAAAGAGTTTCACTCCACTCTTTTAGAGAAGGCATTTGTATTCTGGTTTTTAACATGTATTTCAATAATCAAACATCTATCACAACCAATAATGGCCTTTTAGGAGGATGAACAGATACACCTTTTTTAAGGTTATTGGTTAGCCATGAACTTCTTTGGGAACCAATAATTCTAATTAGATTAGATTGTTCACATCTTATGGAAGATAAACTGCTGTTTGGCATCCTTCAAGCTCTAGTTCAAGCTTGAGTGGCCTGCTATTTCTTTGTTCGACAATTAATTCGTTCCAAAAATAAAGCTATAATCGTCAAGGTGATCTGGAAAGGAATGTAAGAGAATGGCCTCTGAAATCACATTGCCAAAATCTGAGTCCTGAATTGGTGACCTTAGGCATTTGGTCTCTATGATCTGTCTCTTCATGTTAAAAATGAGGTAACAGTTATTGTACCTATTTTATAGTGTTCTTGTGAGTTCTAAATGAGTTAAAGTAGATAAAGCTCTTAGAACTTGATCTCATGCATAAATATAACCTTGTGTTAATATTATCCAAACTCAGTAATATATTTAGATAGAGTTTCGTATTTAAGCTATTCTAGAGACAGCTTTTATTGCCCTTAGAAGTTAATACGGAAATGATGTGCCAGCCATTTATAGATTTTATATAAAAGTCACATATTCTGTGCTCCATAGTAACACTTATCACAAAAGATCTTCTAGTCCATTTTCTTTTTTAGATATCTTGGCAAGTGTTTTGCAGAATATACTATTGATTGGGAAGACAATTTTCATGAAGTCTACAAATCCCTTTCATATTGATAATACACTCGTTTCTAGTTAAAAGAATTCCACTGACGTGCAAGCCTAACTTAACTTCTTCTCACACACACAACTGTACTATATCATCTTACTTTATATGTACAAATGGTCACTGATTGCAAATGAATACCCAAACTGTCAAATAATCTTACTCCATTTTGATGGAAATTTTGTTTTTCTTCTCTCAAAAGACACTTTTATTTTCTTTCCCCCTAAACTTCTCATGCTGCCTATACATTTTCAGCTGATGACCTTCCCTTATGCTTCACTTAGAAGAGAAAGACAATTAGCTTGAAGGATGCTAAGACAATTAGGGGACCTAATTCATCTTTCCACTGCCAAATATATATATCTGCAAACACTTGTACCCAGACA
>NW_011888900.1:2315376-2325572 GCF_000151845.1 Pteropus vampyrus
AAAATTCCATATCAGTGCTTGGAATTGTACTCTAAACTTGGATGACATAAGATAGTTTGTTTTCAAAATCATACTTTCAGATCTGTTAATATATCATAATCTTTTATTCCTTTCTCCTTCCTTCCTTCCTTCCTTCCTTCCTTCCTTCCTTCCTTCCTTCCTTCCTTCCTTCCTTCCTTCCTTTCTTCCTTCCTTCCCTTTCCTTCCTGCCTTCACATATTTAACACTTTTTAACTTCTTACTAAGTGATATGCCCTAAGAAACATGATAGGAATAAAAATACATAGAAGACACAGACCTAGCCATTGCATGGTTTTAGTTAGAAAGAGTTAAATAGAGCTGAAAATAAATTAGTACAATAAAGTATTACTATAGACTCCCATACAGGGTAGGACATTAAAAACGGATAAACTCTGCTAGGAGGAAATAAGACATCTTTATAGAATGCTGCTTTTAGAACTGACTAACCGTGAAGGTGGAAAGTGGTCCAAGAGCCAAGGAAAAGTGGTAGATAAGTAAAGAAAGGAAGTATTAAGAAGAATCCTGGGCTGTTCTGGAAATCACAAGAATTTCAAAATGACTAGAATTTCATATACATGTGTGATAGATAGAAGTGGCGAGTAGAGGAGAATTTGATTAGAACTTGTGGCATAGATCCCTTTCCTAAGTGAAAAACAGATGAAAAATGCATGCTAATTGTGCTGTTTTCGATATCTATATCTATGAGAAATAGATTAATTATACCATGAATTCATAGACAACATGCCACTGCCTTCAGAAGCAGCGTTCGTGGATGCTTCTGAGTTCCTAAAAGACTGTGTATTTATGGTGTTAATATTGCAAATTTCAGTCTATAACACGAGAATAAAGGCTTTAATTGCATCCTAAGATTGATTTAAATCACAGTACTGGAAAAACCAATGACACAGAACACTTGTGGGGTTCTAGGCATGAGAGTATAATATAAGAAGAAAGCTACTGCGAAACAGTGTTAGGATGTGCCAGCATGGCCATTTGAAACCAGGTGAGATAATATCTCCACCCATCCTTGAATAACTTTTCAATTGACTATTAGGCACATTAATTAGGGCCAAGAATAGACTCAGATGATTACTGTGAAGATAAACCCAAATGAATAAAGTAATGCAAAATATTAAGATAGAATACATTTTGCCCAGTAAAGGATTTATTTGGTTTTGACATTGTAAATGGAATATAATTGCAAATTAAGTTTATTATCATTTTCATGTCAGCATTTTTTTTTTAACTTCTCACTGGGAACATTGATGAATAAAGAATTACAAATGGGTATTCTCCATTTCAGAAATACATTAAATGTTAATGAGTATAGAAAGCTATTCCATAAAGTAATATGAGCATCTGTGTTTTGAGAAATTTTTTCAACTAATACCATTTTTTTTCTGGCTGAGTTGTTTTCTTCTTTTGCGCTGATTTCCTTTTAAAGAAACAATGTGGAAACACTCTAACACACGAGAAGCTGTTTTTTAATAAGAAAATTTGACTTTAGACCAGTGTGACCAGTCTATTGATCGTTTTTTGTGTTTTCATTCTCCTATATTTTTCTGCAAAATTCAACATTCCTCTCTCTCTCTCTCTCTGTGTATATATATATACACATATATACATATATATATATAAATGGTTTTGGGTGGATTTAAGAATGGTATGTATGTATAGGTGTGTGTCTATATATATATAGACACACACACACACATGGTATGTATGTATAGGTGTGTGGTGCATATATATATATGTATGCACCACACATACCTATACATACATACCATTCTTAAATCCACCCAAAACCATTCTTAACACCATCTAGATACTTAATAAATAATGGTTGAATGAAGGAGAGCAGGAGAGAGGGAGGGAGGGAGGGAGGAAGGGAAGGAATTAGGTCCATCTGCCTTCTGCCTTCATTTTCTAGATGAGGAAATGAGGAAACTATGTTTATCATGAGAATGGTGCAAGCCTGTCCAAGTTTACATTACAGAGGTGACAATCATTCCCTCCTGAATTCCTTTACAGTCTCACTGATACAATGATTTTCAAAGGCATCCATTTCAAAATTTTAATATATCCTTTTAACTTATCCTTCTTTATTGATATCCTTCTTCTATATCAACTCAGGGGTTAATAACGTATCAGTAAATTCTCATAAACAAGTTCTTTAACAAAAGCAGTTCATTATTTTCACCATGGCAATGGCCTTGGTCCATATATTTATGATTGCATGGTTGGGAAAATACAACGGCCCCCTCCTTAAACTCCCTGAACTTTTTATTAGTTCATTTCACATGGCAACATTAGGTAAACACAAAAATATGGCCTTTTTTTTTTTTTGATTATGGTTAAATCATAAGGTGGTTTCCTTTTTCTGTGTTATATTTGATTCCTGTATCTGGTGCTGATTTCCTTAGCTTCTGACTTTATTTCTGTCTATAACGTAGTCTTAATTGGACTGTTGTCATATGTTGCTCTTTATTCCATTTCTTGCTTAAAGTTAATACATATGTTTATTTTTGGTCACGTGGTATAACCCAATCTAATCCTTGCCTGGTAGCCTGCACTTCAGTTCTGTATTAGCATTCGGAGGTGGTGGAATTGCATACTTTCCCCAGATAACAAAACAAACTTTTCTTCCAATAAATTCGGTCCATTGAATCCTTGAACATCCCTGTGCTCCTCATCTGAATATCTGCCAGGATATTTTATCCATGTTTTCCAAACTCTCCCATGATAATTGTCCAAATCATGTCATTCATTTGAAATAATCCTCCTTGTGAAAGTAAGTCTAATATCCAAGTTTCTGGCCACGCTTTTGGTTTGCTCAGTGGTTATTCCTATAAGTACTCTTGGGTTCTCCTTACTACATCAACTGTGTGCTGTTGAACTTTCACTTTTTATTAAACTCCACAATTACACGGCATCAACTTATACTAGAAAGACTTTAAACCTTGAATAAACCCATCCAGCTGGCTTCTCCACAGCACTGTCAGGACTGATGAAGTCTACCCGAAATAAAAAAAAAAATTACAACTTCTCAAATTTGGTTTCTTTATTAGTTTCCTAACTCTAATTCAACTGAGCCCTCATTAGCACCTATAAATTCTTTTCCTCCTAATTTTTTTCCCCATCTTCTCCACAGTGGCTGGTTTCAAATGTTTTCTTCTTTTTTTTTAACCTATGTCACTGCTACTCACTCATAATTTTAAGTAGATGAACTCAATTTCTACTTTAGTAGAAATAAAAGTATAAACCATCGAAAAGAATTTCCTTCAACATTTTGTTGACAATCCTAAAAAATTATCTGAACCTATGCCTTTGCTGTTTCAGACAGTATGGGACAAGACAAGCTTCCTCTAGAAGAAGGGTCACTCTTCTCCTTCTACCCAGTGTCACATCCTCCCTCCCTCCCCAATCTGTGGCCCAGACTGTGATGATGAAATTCTTATGTACTGTAGAACAGGGAAGGAGGAAGGGACGAAGATATCTCCAAGCATAGAGGACACCCTTAAAAGGATCGAAGGCAGTGGCATCTTAATTCATCCAGGCAAAAATACATGATGATGTCTCTCTCAAAGGTAAATTAGTTAAGACTTTTTGAAAATATGTTGGAAAACACCATCTCTGTGATTTCATCATTCTCACTAATGAAAGAATAAATGGGACACATTCTCAATCATCCACGTCTCACACGGGTCTAGCTGTGTGTTGGCATTTTTTCAAGAAGGTATATAGATAACTCTCCACTTTTAATTCCAACAAATACATTATATATCCTCAAGTAAAACAACTAATAGAGTTGAGTGATGCTTTATAATTTCTATAAAATCTTTCAGACTTATAGAGACTAATTATTCATTAATTTTGCCAAGAGATTAATGGAAACTGAAGATTCATATTTTCCACTTACACAGTCTTTCCCGAAACCCAACACGGTCTTCTGATTATCTGTTTATTCCTGTCATGAATTTGTTATATTTAATGTAATAGGAATATATGTATGTAAATTCATGAATACTTATGTACTGAATATAACTCACTTTACAATTGTTAATACATTTTTTATTCAACTTCCGAAGAATCATTCATCCAACAATTTCTCTTTTTCAACATTAAATTCCAGTGTATCCTAAACAAATCTGGTAGAAAGTAATAATCATACGTAGAAAAAAATAGCTGAATCAAGAGCTCTATGACCTCAGTAATCATTACTTTTCCTATATCATTTCATTTTACATCACAGTTATAAATTATCTGACAGTTCAGGAGACTATGGAGATGTGGGAGCAGTGGTATATAGGAACTCTCTATACTTTCTGCTTAGTCAAAAAGATTGGTGGCTGCCAGGGGTTAAAGGTGAAGAACAGGACTATATATAGGGTCAGAGTTCATGAGACACAGATAATAACCGATACTGATTCTCACTGCAAGCAACAAAGACATATTCCAAGGCAAGAAGTTACATAAATATCAAAAAACAAAGATTTTTACAAATGTTACTTATATTTACTAAACTTTCCCAAAGTGTTTCTTCACTTCCACTTGCTTCTGCTTGCTGTTTCCAAAATTTGATTGAAATATCTTTAAAATGATAGATTGCTAGTTTCCTTTCCTTTCCTGTCATGTAAACATTTTAATAAAAGAAAAGGGCTACAGACTTATAGTAAGAAAAATATCCTAAAATTTTATGAAGTCTTTTTATAGGAATCAAGAGAAGGTGAAGGCTAAGTGAACGGCATTGCCTGACTGTGCTGGGAGCCCTCTACCCTGACCCCAACACACATCATTTACCATGTGTGAACTTGTATAACAGACTTCTCTGTGCTTTTTCTCATCTAGAAAATCAGAATGATAATTGCTTCCAGTTCATAGTTTTGTGTGAGAATTAAGTGCAGATGCATGAAAAAAAAAAAAAAAAAACCTCTTAGTAGAGTCATTACTGAGCAAATGTCTTCCATTTTGACTCAGTTATTTATTACCATAAAGAGTATATTAATTCACTTGGTTATTACTAATTTGAAATAAATTAGATTTAAGTAAGACTTAAATGATAGATGAAATTAGGTCTAATAAAAATCAAGTTATTTCAGTAAACCTCCTTAACAAATCCTATGGTCACAAAGTTTATGATTTTCACTGTAACTGCGCTGTTTCAGTGTATTTATTACAAGAAACAGTAATTGAAGTATTTAAAAAAATCATAGGAAATTTATAATAGGCACTTCAGACAGAAAGTTTCAGGAGAGATTTGTTCCCAAGTTGTATGTTCAATGTTTAGGATTTTAAAGTAAACGACTTATCAAAAAAAGTTTGGAGAAAAGAATACAAGAAAAAATTATTCTGAAAAATTATCTGTGATGTAATATCACCTGGAGATTCTCCTAGGGAAAATTTATTGTCCCTCTGTTTTGGGAATAAATGGAAATGATATGTTGCCACCAGCAGTTAACACCATAATGATATTGCCAGAAAGAAAAATGGAATGCAGAAAAGCAATCTTGATAGGAAAAAAAATTGATGCCAGCAACATACAAGCCAACAAGGTACAGAACTGTATGTAAAGTAATAGTTGTGAAGAATTCAAACAGTAAGACATAACTTATAAGAGTAAATTATATAAATCCTATCATATTTCCTGTTTCCTTCTAAAAGTAGTCAATTCCTGTTTAATGATTTCAATTGATAAATTATGCGTGATTGAAATAAAAAATAAGTTTAATTTGGAAAAGATGGGTGTTTGTATATTATAATGTAAGAAAATGTAGTTGTCAGAATAAAAATGTTGAACAGAAGTATTAGTCAAGCTAAAGTTAACATGGAGTTATCTCCCGCATTTTGATTCTGCATATTTTCCATTGGTTTATTTAGTATTCATGCAGGAACCTTGAAAAATGATTCATTTTCCTGATAGATGTAGGGGGCAGAACTGCATCATTGCACAGAAAACGCATTAACTGATATGATAACACAGTCATAAATGTAATAGGATTCATTACTACTGAGATACAGTGCTATGATACCTATAAACTTTTTCTCTGGTTTTTAAAATGTGTATTAAATAGAAATTTCACTAAGATATTAAACCTATAGGGTTTTACACTGTAGACAATAAATAAACTGAAATAAATCATGTCAAAAGGCAAATAATTATTTCTGTTCTGCTCTACATGATATTCTTTTGTTTATGTTTTGCACGATTAAAACATAAAACAAAACAAAATGTGTGTGTGTACAAATGTATACATCTATTTATTGCAACCTATAACCAAATATCTATACAGTATTTTGTTCGGCCCACAACAGGAAATATTGCATTGGGAAAATCTGATCTACATTAAGAAGCTGTGCTTCAGCTGCATTAGTCAGGGTTCTCCAGAGAAACAGATCCACTATATGTACTGTATATCTAAAAGGAGAGTTATCGTGAAGAACTGGCTTACAAGATTACTGAGGTAGAGAAGTCCCGTGATCTGCCATCTGAAAGCTGGAGACACGGAAAGCTGATGGTACAGTTCAGTTCGAGTATGAAGGCCTGATGACCAGGGGAGCTAATGCTGCAAACCTCAGTTTAAGGGCTGGAGAAGATGAAATGAGATGTTCCAGCTCAATCAATGAGGCAGGAAAAAAATGGGTGGATTTCTCCTTCCTCCATTTTTTGTTCCAGTCAGGCCCTCAACGGAGTAGGTGAAGCCCACCCACACTGGGGAGGGCAATTTACTTTGCTGAGTCCACTGATTCTAATGCTAATCTCATCCAGAAAAACCTTCATAGACATACCCAGAAATAATGTATAATTCGGGTACTTTAGGGTCAATCCAATAGAAACCTAAAATTAATGATCACACCAGCTATATTAACCATTAGAAGATTCAAGAACGCAGGTACTCTCCCTCTCTCTGTCCCCACATCGTGGTCTGTACATGTGATCCTTCATAAAGGATTTCCCGTTTCCTTAAAGTTTTATAATTTATCCATCAGTCTTACCTAGACCCATAGCTTTTACTCCATGTTTGTATTGATTTTACTCTATTTTGATCCCCTGCTTGCTTATCTGTATCACTCAAGAGAATGCACGTTCATTGATAAAAATGGTGAGAATGAGGATGATGACAGCTGACATTTACTAAGAGGTTACTATGCATAGCATTATTTAATAATTTGACACCATAACACATTTAAAAAGAACAGTAACTTGGTTTTCTTCGGATCTTACATTTCTTCTTCTACCTTTAAGGGACTTCAATTTTCACATAATGTTAGGGTTGGTCGGTCAATTCTACTTGACAAAATCTTTACACATTTCTCTTGTGTGGTAGCCTTACCAGACCCTAAAATAAAACAACAGCATTTCAAATGAGCAGCTTAGGAATTACCACTAGTTCTTGATCAGATCAAAAGATCTTTTGCGACAACATGGATGGACCTCAAGATAATCACGCTACATGAAATAAGACAGAAAAAGTTGAAAATCACGTGATATCACTTATATGTGGGATAGAAACCTAAAAGCAACAAACAGGACAAACTCATGGACATGGACAATAGACTGGTGGTACCAGAGGGTAAGGAGGGGGAGGGGATAAGTAGATGGGGTAAAAGGGGTCAAATATGTGGTGACAGAAAGAAATCTAACTATGGGTGGTGTGTGTGTGTGTGTGTGTGTGTGTGTGTGTGTGTATGCCTTACTGTTGAATTGCACACTTGAAACTTACTAGATTTCATTACTCAATGTCACCATAATAAAGAAATAAATTTTTTTTAAAAAAACATCTTTTTATGCAGTCCTAGGTGATTCAAATGAATAACTCTCTGGTCAGTTGAATAATTTTTTTTAAAATTTAAAACAAATTAGAAACTGAGTTTCTTTAAAATTCATCTTAATTACATGCATTAGAATTATTTTTCTACTTGATGTTCAGACTTTCCTTTTAAAATTATTTTCCCAATTTCCCTGCATTATATTCCTTAATGCATTAGCTTGAATCTATTGGAGTTAAACTCACTTTTTGTTTCTATGTATATTTTTGCCTTTCACTTGAAAGATAGTTTTTCTGGGCATGCAATTCAGAGAAGACTTTTAATTCGTCTCAGCACTCTGAAGATATTACATTATCATGTTTGGCTTTAATGTTTCTGATGAGAAAACTTTTTTGCTAATTGTCCTGACTTTGTACTCTTTTTCCTCTGGTGGCGTTTTGACGTTTAAAGCTTTGGCTTCAGTGTCGCAGCGTAAGTGGAATGGATCTGGCTGTACATTTCATCTGAATTTGAACAACTCATGTCTTTTGGTCTGTGGAAGCATGTCCTCTTCGATTCTGAACATTCTCATCCATTTCTTTCTCCTGAAATCCATTTATTTTTAATTATCGTGTTAGGCTTTCATTTCTGGTTCTACCTTTTGATTCTGGGAGTTTCTTCTATGGAAGTTTTACCTATAATTAGCGTTTCGGGATCAGTTTCCCCACTCTGCAGGCCACATGGGCTGGTCTTTAGCTTTTTAATACTAAGGTGATATTTCACAATTTTGATTTTTGGTAGTGTCTGTTAATTGCTGCTATAGATAATCTTAAAATATCTTTATGAGGAATTTGTGGGACTTTTCTGTACAGTAAATAATTTTTCAATATTTTAGGTTTTTTGAGCATTGTTGAACTCTATGTGCAACTCCTCTGTTCCTACATTTTCTAATCATTTTTTACTGGAATAATATTTGGCTTTTATTTTTTACTGGGGATATCGATGTTACTGTTAGTGTGTCTCCATGCATTTCACACAAAGCTACTGGTTAGAGAGCGACAATCCTTTATTAGCCTCTGCTGGGGTTTCTGAACACAGATGATGACCTCGTGTAACACAATAAACACGTTATGTAAGTCAAAGTGGAGAAAACTCTTTCCACCAAGAAAAACAAAATATTTCCCTTACATTTCTTTAAAACAATAAAAAAGGGAGATTAATCTTAATCTGTAACTGTCTTTGTGAAGTTCATTTCAAATTACTCATTCTTACTCAAAACCGAGCTTACTTTCATTGGTCTTGATACATTCAATGGGCAAATATATAAACACATCTGTATAACAGAATTTGCAATATTTCTTTGGTAGATATTTTCCATGTACCGCTTAAATAATGCTTAGGACTGAGGCTCTGATTGGTTATGAATTAAATGTATGTTGCCTAAAGTCCACCATGTATAATCAAGAAATACTCAATTTGGACATGGTTTAGTAGTTATCTTATTTAATCTTCGATTAATTGAAACAGTTGCTCCTTTACGATTATTTTCAAGCTAGCATTCAAATAACAATTCAAGTTAAGTGGAAATTATTACTTTATATGACAATATAATAAATATCACACAATAAATGCTCTGACAAAAAATTTGCCTCATTTTTTTCACTAAATTGAGCACTGAATGGGCATGTTTAGCCAGTTAATGGTTTTAGTCATAGTATATAAATTCTTCTCCATCTTTAAGTATTTAGTAGACAGAATCAGGACATTAGACATAAAGCTCAAGGTAAAAATATCATTACAAATTTAATATTTAAGCATGCACTATCTTCACTTTTCTCCTTTCCCAGATACTATGAAAGAAATACATATTTTGAAAGAAAGAAATTTAATATTAAAATGCTCACTATATTTACAGGAAAATTAATCATTCAGTCATATTAAACCATTTAAATTATTTGACTACATTTATTTTTTTTCTTTTGATGATTTATCCTCCCCATCTTGCAAAAAATGCATGTATATGTTTCATCCAAATTTATTCTACAACATAATAGGGAAAAATTATTTATCTGTTAATTTATACCAGTAATAAAGATATTTAGTGTGTCTTTCAAAGGAATCCCATTCTCATTGCAGGTATTAACCAATGAGTTCTACTGAAGGCACATCAGAGTTCCTGAACTCTCTATTTTTAATTAGAGAAAATATCTTAACAACAAGCCCATTGCTGCTTACCCAGGAGTGTTCCCTCTCCATTCTGAATTGTTTGCTTCTTTAAAGTAGGCACAATTTGAGTGACCGAGGAGAAATGTATGCGGTGTGAAACAGAAGTCTTATTGTGAAAGCGGGCAACTCACTATTTTCCACGTGGGGGATTAGTAGTACATTTAATAATTTACAATAGTATTGTTTTTCTTTTGTAATGTTTA
>NW_011888900.1:2325622-2328446 GCF_000151845.1 Pteropus vampyrus
TTATGTAAGTCAAAGTGGAGAAAACTCTTTCCACCAAGAAAAACAAAATATTTCCCTTACATTTCTTTAAAACAATAAAAAAGGGAGATTAATCTTAATCTGTAACTGTCTTTGTGAAGTTCATTTCAAATTACTCATTCTTACTCAAAACCGAGCTTACTTTCATTGGTCCTGATACATTCAATGGGCAAATATATAAACACATCTGTATAACAGAATTTGCAATATTTCTTTGGTAGATATTTTCCATGTACCGCTTAAATAATGCTTATTAGGACTGAGGCTCTGATTGGTTATGAATTAAATGTATGTTGCCTAAAGTCCACCATGTATAATCAAGAAATACTCAATTTGGACATGGATTAGTAGTTATCTTATTTAATCTTCGATTAATTGAAACAGTTGCTCCTTTACGATTATTTTCAAGCTAGCATTCAAATAACAATTCAAGTTAAGTGGAAATTATTACTTTATATGACAATATAATAAATATCACACAATAAATGCTCTGACAAAAAATTTGCCTCATTTTTTTCACTAAATTGAGCACTGAATGGGCATGTTTAGCCAGTTAATGGTTTTAGTCATAGTATATAAATTCTTCTCCATCTTTAAGTATTTAGTAGACAGAATCAGGACATTAGACATAAAGCTCAAGGTAAAAATATCATTACAAATTTAATATTTAAGCATGCACTATCTTCACTTTTCTCCTTTCCCAGATACTATGAAAGAAATACATATTTTGAAAGAAAGAAATTTAATATTAAAATGCTCACTATATTTACAGGAAAATTAATCATTCAGTCATATTAAACCATTTAAATTATTTGACTACATTTATTTTTTTTCTTTTGATGATTTATCCTCCCCATCTTGCAAAAAATGCATGTATATGTTTCATCCAAATTTATTCTACAACATAATAGGGAAAAATTATTTATCTGTTAATTTATACCAGTAATAAAGATATTTAGTGTGTCTTTCAAAGGAATCCCATTCTCATTGCAGGTATTAACCAATGAGTTCTACTGAAGGCACATCAGAGTTCCTGAACTCTCTATTTTTAATTAGAGAAAATATCTTAACAACAAGCCCATTGCTGCTTACCCAGGAGTGTTCCCTCTCCATTCTGAATTGTTTGCTTCTTTAAAGTAGGCACAATTTGAGTGACCGAGGAGAAATGTATGCGGTGTGAAACAGAAGTCTTATTGTGAAAGCGGGCAACTCACTATTTTCCACGTGGGGGATTAGTAGTACATTTAATAATTTACAATAGTATTGTTTTTCTTTTGTAATGTTTATAGACATTTCCTTTAGTGACAGTAGAACAAAAGATTCACAATCTTTCGAACTTACTTTGATGTTTATGTGTATTACTGAGACCTGACGTACTATGTGTGACTTGAACTGCTTCTTTTTTTGAAATTTACATTAGAAAATCATCTGCCTTGACATATCTATTTCCTAAATTATGTTTGTTGATGCCAAATGCAAACACTGTTGAAATATCAATTTTTTTTTTTTTACTCTTAATATTAGTCATGGTATTCCTGAGAGAAAAAAAATTATGTAGGATTAGTCTTTTGTTTTTTAACAAAAAACCAAAACATTGTTGTTCATCAATGGCAGGAGTAGAATATACTGTTTTTTTCTACCCATTAAAAAAATAGTAAGAAAAAAATAAATACATTAAGAGAGAAAAGATAAAGCAACATATAAATGCATGTTGATATTGAACAATTATAAAGAGTCATGGACAGACCCAGATTGTGATGAATTTGTGGAACATAGAAAGCAGGATAAATCAGGTCAATAGCATAATTAAGATGAGTTAAAGAATATACCATTCCAGGAAGATAAAATGAATTATCTCCAATAAAGTGAATTTTCCAAAGAAAATAATAATAATAATCTAGAATAATCTGTAAATTGAAGAAGAGAGCTTCATAGGAGAACACTACGAGATACTGAGCTGGATGATTTATTTAAGAAAACAAAGCAACAGGATGATGTCTACGTGTTTTCTAATTCACAGCAACCGGTATCTGAAGTTTGTCTCAAGATAATATAAATACTGCTCCCTAATGTAGTAAATCTTAAAAGAAAGAATTCAGTGTAAACACTGGAGGTGGAGGAATGGAGTTTTCCACAGGTAACGCAGATTTCTGGGGAAATATAGAAACCATTATAAGATAGGAAATCACTGATATGCGTTGAAAGGTCACCCATCATCACCAAATCCCATCCCCCTTCCTCACAATATTTTCAGGATCAGGGCTTAATCATGAGAAGACTGCATTTAGGGATGACCTAGGGGTAGAAATAAAACTTTTACATGGGGTGAAGAAATTAACTGAAATTACCAAATGTTATTAATCTAGCTATTTATTCTTAAATTTGACAAGTAAATTAAAATTTCCACCAAATAGAGAACAATAAATGCTGAATTTAGGAAACGCATCTATAAAATCTAACAACTCATATGAAAAAAAAAATTGATGCAAAAAACAGAAGAATTATTTTAAGTATAATTAGTCTCATCTGAGACATTTGAGAATATGCCTAATCGGAGAAGTGTGAGCTACTATGGAAAAACAATATTTATACCCTTCGAAATTAAAAACAGAAATAATTTATAAAAATGAAAAAAAATCAGTACTGTAATGTTTAGAGGAATCTTTTTTTTGTATGGGGGTTGTTTCAGCAGCTTCTAATGTTTAATGAACAAACCTCATTATTTTTTTCCAATAAAAGTTCTATGTACTATGACTTTTAGGCTTGTGCAGCGCCTATTTTGCAGGAAAGTAATTGGGTATAATTA
>NW_011888900.1:2328496-2334494 GCF_000151845.1 Pteropus vampyrus
AAACCTCATTATTTTTTTCCAATAAAAGTTCTATGTACTATGACTTTTAGGCTTGTGCAGCGCCTATTTTGCAGGAAAGTAATTGGGTATAATTATCTGAAGTGCAACGTTCACCGTAGATACAGAAACCACGCTCATCACTTTGGGGGAAATAACGGTGTAGATGAGCGGCTAGTTCAAATCGTGCACGGCAGCCCGTGAGTGCATGCACTGGGCTACAACTGAGCTTTTTCGGAGTGGGTTTCTCCTAGGATGCGGGCTGGCTTTATGTCACGGCATGCAAATTAAGAGAAGAGACATCTCCACAGCCTGTTGCCTGATAACTTGTCTGTGAAATAAGTTTTATGATTTTGTGCTAGCAGTCACGAGGGTGGAGGAGGCCATCGGTCAGTCCACGCGGGTGGACCTGACTGAGACACAACGGGCAGTATCATCACATCCCAATGTGGAATCAACGATTCTCCTGGTGATGATGGAAAATAAATGTTGACTTTCCTAGACAATTAATAGGCAGCTGTGGGGCTCTTTGTTGCCTGGTGCCCAGCAGGTAAAATCTCTGATTTGTTTAGTGAATGTTCTAGAGCAGTGCTGTCCCAGAGAGCTTTGAATGTGACAGATGTGTGTCAACTTGTGTGGTTTAAAACAGTAGCCAGGAGACACATGTGGCTTCTGAGCATTTGAAATGTGGCTACTGCAATGGATGGACTAAAAGCCACGTGTTATTCCAAGAAACATCTGGGCTACCAGAAGCTGAGAGATGCAAGAGAGAATTCTCCCCTAGAATCCTTTGCAGGAAACGCGGTCCTCCCAGAGACTTGAATTTGAACTTCTGGCTTCTAGAACCGTGAGAGAATCTACTGCTTTTGTTTTGGCCACTGACCTTTTAGTAATTGGTTATGGCAGGCCTAGGAAACTAACAGAGATGGCTTCGTTGAGGAATGTGACATTAGCAAAAAGGGTCCGAACCAAAGAAGTATTCATTCACGACAGAGGTCCAGTGGCGCCATATAACGCGTGGCAGCAGCATTACCCTAGCCAGGCTGTCCCTGGACTGTCATTTCCCTGCCGTCCTGGGCCCTAGTCTCCAGGGGCACTGTCCTCACTCTGAACCTGTTTCTTCAACCTTCTCACTAACTGTGTCAGTTACCCCCCATAATCTATTGTCTGGTTTAGGTTAATCGAATCTATTTTGGTCATCTACAACCAAGAACTGACAACCTTAATGGCTTTGAACAATTTTCCAAAATAATACTCATTGAGTAAAACTGTATATATATTTTATAATATGTCTTATATATAGTTATCTCCCCTTATCTGCAGGGATCACATTCCGAGACCCCCATGGAGGCATGAAGCGGCTGATAGTATAGAACCATATCTATATATGTTTTTTCCTACACATACAAACCTAGGATTAAGTTTAATTTATAAATTAGGCAATTTCAAGAGTAGAAGAGTCACTGTTACCATAGATCTTAGCAACCTCAACATATGACTTTTTCTTATTAAGTCAAGAACTTTCACCTTTTCGCTTAAAGGAAGCACTTCATGGCCTCTCTTTGGCATAGCTGAATGGCAGCAGCACTACTCTGGTGCTTTGGGGTCTTTATTAAATAAAACAAAGACTACCTGAGGACAAGCATCGTAGTGACAGTTGATCTGATCACCCAGGTGGCTACCACGTGACCACCGGCAGGCAGTGCGTGTGGTGGGGATACGCTGGGCGAAGGGATGAGTCCCATTCCAGGCAGGATGGCGCACGGTGGCGTGAGATTTTATCATGCTGCTCAGAAGGGCGCTCAGTTTCAAAGTTATAAATTGGTTATTTCTGGAATTTTTCCTTAAACATTTCAGACCGTGGTTGACTCGGGGTAAACTGAAACCAATGTAAGTGAAATCGCAGATGAGGGGGACTGCTTCGTAGATGTGCTTGTTATGTCTCGGGACTTTGAGGCCATACCAGTAATGTGTGTCTCAGAAGTATGATGCCCTTCTCAAGATAAAACAGGAGTTTTCCTGTTGTTTAGGAAAAAGCAGAGAAGTGTCTTTCTTCACCGTGAGAATTATGATTGCCATCGGAAAACCAAGGGAGAGAACATAAAAGCTGCCACAATAGAAATGTAAATGGAGCTGAAATATTTCTTTTGGCAGCGGCTCAATTTTAAAATTATAAACACAGTAATCTGCAGAGATGTCATACGTATTAGAATTTTTATTTAACACTGATTAAAAAACATATTGCATTAGAGAGAAAAAGCATGCTTCACACTATAAAAATTTAGCATTCCAGAAAGCCTTAAGAAGTGTTATCTCACATTATTGTGGATAATTCATGTATTTTAAACATATTTCTCATACCAGCTAGAATTCAGAAACTGATAGCGAGCTCTAAGTGCACCTTTTCATTATTTTCCTAGCCTAATATTTAAAAATCCATTTTCATTTAAATAATTTGATGAACTGAAATTACCCTCAACTATCTAAGAGGATGCTATGTACATGGAATACGAATGAAAACATAAATATGTTTTTATTTATTGTGCCATTTCTGCTTTTTTTAGTACAGAATTTTCTTTTTTCTTATTTTCTTTATATATAATTTAGCTCTGGTGATATATTATGTCTCTTAATACGTTTGTTTCTATCACATCACCTGTTCATTCTCGAAGTTAAGAAACGAGGACTAGATTTTCCCTCTCTCTCTTTTGCATTTCTTGCATGCTAACTGGCTTACATTCTCTGTTTACAAGCACCTTGCATCTACCTGCACCTGCTCTGTGATCTATACGTAGCTTTGACCTGAAATGAGGGGAATGTTAAATACAGTATTTGATAACTGTCACATACGAATCTCTTTTTTTTTGTTTTTTGTTTTTTTGTTGTTGTTGTTTGTTTGTTTGTTTCCCCCTGTGTATAATTGCGTCATGGTAAAATGTTTGTTCTTGCTTTTATCTCACTCTAGTGTGGTCACAGAATGATCTCATCTGATGTGGGCTTTTTTGAAATGACCTGTTTTACATATGAAACACCTTGGTCCAGCTGCAAGTGCCACATAAGCACAAGCCAAGAGCTCCCAGAGTTACCTTATTTTTCTATTTCTTTATCTTCTATTAGTCACATTCTCCACCAGCAGGGGTGTGGTGGGGGTGGAATGCTCCTATGTGAAGGCTGCCACGGGAGTGTCCATCTGTTTTTATACTCATGGCATTTAGATAACACCTTCCCTGAAATGTATATGTGGCCATTCCATCTGGGGTTGAGGGCGGAAGTCTCCCAACACTCAACACCATGTGATATCGATGCAAGGAGACGTGTTTCTTAGGCACATATTCTGGATGTCTGGGAGGGCCCGTGAAGGAAGAGGCACTTTGGAATATAGCACATTTTAGATCTTTAACCACGCATTTTATTTACATATTTATCTATTTGTTCATTCATACATTACTTCTTTTTCTGGTCAGGTGATAGTTTTCAGATTGTGTTCCTCTGGATAATTTCTGATAGTACTGGTAGTTTCTGCTAGGACAGTCAAGTTTTGGTACCTCTGGACGGGAGGTCCCCACTTCAATTAGGAGTCCCCGCCACAGTAAAGGACACGTCAGTGTAGGAGAATGTGCTATTCCAGCCCCCCCGCCACACACACACAATGACTTGCAGACAGAGAGCCATGTCACCTCCTCTGCTTTTATATTTCTGTCCTCCGCTAGACAAAAAGTACCACTTCACCCAGGGGACAGACAGCCTGCTGAGCAAGTGGCAATGGGCATGTCAGTGCCATCCTTTCAGTGATATAAGGAAGATGTATCTAAACTCATCCTTCGTTCGCTTGCTACAGGATGGATAACAGTGATTCTGCTGGTGCATTAAAAACAACAACAGCAAAAAGAAAGGCCAATAAAGCATTCAATACAAAGGAAGAAAATAAGATGTACCAACGTACATCTTACACATTCAGGCTCTTAGATAATTCACACCTACTTAAGATTGATGATTCTTCTAACTGGATCTTAAGATTTAGGTGAACAGTTTAGCACTGAATTGTTCTAAAGGCATAAATTTGAGATTTTTCCCTAAAAAGCAGAAAGATTATCTACAAGTTATTTAAGAGATCAGTCATTTCTACTGAGAACAGAAAGAGTCTAAAAACACTGACTCCTGACATGACGAAATATACGAGATGGACGTTGAAATTCACGGTCATTTAAAACTCTTCTCTTACCTCTCTTTCTCGTGGCCCCCACCATTCTTTATCACTCTGTCACAATAAACTCCACTTCCTAAAGTGGGCAATTTCTTTACCATGCTTGGGATGCCCCCAAAGATAAAAGGGGAATGGTCTGAGAACCATTTTAAAAATGAATCCACCAAAGAATAAAACTATTTTTTTTCTAAGAGAAGAACTTCATAGTGTAACTACTGAGGGGATGATTTAAAAGTTGGTAAGGGCAAGGAAGGGGAAGTCATGATGCTCAGGCCAATTAAGCATTGGAAAATGGCACTCAGGATAAGACAGAATTTGTCCTGCGTGTACACAGTTGGTTAGGGTGAACCCCTTATTTACTGGAAAGGAAAATGTCTTCATTAGCTGCAGTAAGGGCCCGACATCCCAAGGCTGCCTAACGCCCATAGTTATCGGCTTCACTTTATTAGAGCTTGTCGTGAAGAAGCATAATGCCAGTTTTGATGTCTCCTGGGAAAGAGCTACTGTAAGTGAAAATGTTTACTTTATGCTCTCCAGCCTTTGAAAAGCAGTAAAAGAAAAACAAAGCCATGTTTCATCAGCTACTTGGATCCTTTACATATTAATTTCACAAAGGGAAAAATAACTGAGCTCTGATTTGGACTCCGAAAGATGCTATGTACTTAGCGTGAGAAAAAATTAACTGATTGGGAGCATATGGATACTGATAACGATGACGATGATGATGATGATGATGATGATGGTGGTGGTGGTGATGATGGTTTCTTTGGCATGTACTGAGATTTGGGCATCTGCTAAATCATATTCTGTCCTTGGAGCAACCTCGTGAATTTAGTACTGTTATTTTTTTTAATTTTGTGGATCATTAAACAAAACATAACAATGCTGGGTGACTCCCTACATGTGTACAGCTGGTGAATGGCAAAGAGTCTTCATTAAATCTAATTATATCAAATCAAGAGGACAAAACCTCTATCCATGGCTGGCAGTTAAATAAGAAAATAAAATCTTCCAAGTTTTTATAATACTAATGATATCAGTAGTTTATGTGTACATAACATTAATACTGAAAACATGTTTTAAACTATATGGAATATAACACCTATGCTGACTCCTATACTATCATTTTTAACTGAGTATGTTATTTAAGCTATATCTAATTATTGTTTTATAGGCATATCATGCCTAGAAATATTATCATGTGTATAATGAGCAAAGTTGAAATAATTTTAAAAAATAGAGACTAAGAAATATTTCTCTACTTAAGGTAGTAAATACCCTTTCAAGTGGAAAATCAATAGTATTATTTTGAGATCTGAAACTTTTATTGATAAGATAAAGAAAAGAACCCCTCTCTCCATAAATTTCTATGTTATATGGACTATATAAGCAGGTCGTTCAGAATTAAATGTGTATGAGAAATTAATATTAAGAATGTCATTTATTTTCAGAATAATCTTTGATCCTAATGTAATAACTTAAAATTTGTTGTGGTAATTTAACAAATAGGTTGAGTTTTCTATTTCATGTACAGTTATTAAGTAAAAATGAGCTCTTTGACTGAAAAAAGCAAATCCAGGCTCACACTCAAATTTATCAACATTTCAGGACTTATAAAAAAAAGCTAAGGTCAGCTTGATATCTTGCTTGTGGCCATGTGTTCTGTGGTTTCCAAATTGAGATAGGAAGCAAGTGTAGAGGCAGTATATGGTTCCTTCTATCTTGATAAAACAGACTATTAATACACATGAATATTCTGAAAAATAATATTAACAAATTTAACCAAAGGACAGCAGC
>NW_011888900.1:2336069-2346459 GCF_000151845.1 Pteropus vampyrus
TCTCCCCAAGAAAAGCTATTGTATAATCAATAAATGGGATAATCAGAAACACAATTATTACACAAAACAAGGGTATCATGTTAGCAGTGTGTCCATGATGACACTCCTGGATGGACATCAGCATTCTGGGGGCACTGTAACCTACAATATTGAACGACACTAGCCTGAACCATGGCTTTACATGCCATGCAGATTTCTGATAACCAGGCAGCGTCTTTGGGGAGAACAGATGGAAAGTAAGTTTCGAATTTAACTTTTCATAATCAGCAAGGCTACAAGTTATTTCTCCTGTTTTATCTGCTCTTGATTGCTGGTTTTGGTTTTTTGGTCTCAATATTCTCTCTCACCAGCCACCTTTGTTGTATGTTAAATTTATTAAAATTTATGGGTATAATTGTAAACTTATTTCACCCCCAAATTATTTTACATTAATAGTAACTTATTTATTCCTTACATTAATTTATTCCTTAATCATCTCCTCCCTACACATAATTCAGACAGGATGAAAAAGCAGATTCCCACTATGGACTGTCTAGCTGAGACAAAGACACAGATAGTCTGAAGGTAAAGAGATAGAACAAGGTAAAGAGATAGAAATAGGAATGTTAGGGCTGGAAGGGTTAAATCAATATCACATAAAATAGACTGTAGAGTGAGAAATATAACTAGAAACAAAGACACGTTTCATAGTGATGAAAGCGCCTACGTGTTACACAAACGCACACATTATAAATGTATTTGCATCTTATAACAGAGCTTCAAAAGATACGAAGCCCAAACTGATAAAGTTGAAAGGAAACTTACATAATTCCACAGTTATACTCCAATCTCAATAACTGAAAAAAAAAAAAAAACAAAAAACAAAAAACAAAAAAAAAAAACAGATAGAAAATCAGTTATATTACAGAAGACTTGAACGATCCTATTTTTCAACTTGAACTGGCACTTACTTATAAAACATTTCATTCAATCACAGCCAAATGCATATTCTTTTCAAATATACATGAAATAGTCTACAGGAGAGAGCATTTGCTAGGCCATAAAAAAAAAATCTCAATTAATATTAAAAGGAATGAAATCATACAAAGTATATTACCTAATCACAAGAGAGTTTAGGAATCAATACAGAAACAAATTTAAGAAATCTCTAAATATTTGAAAAGCAAAGATAGAATATATATTCAAATAACCCATGGGTCAAAGAAAAAATCACAAGGAAAATTAGAAAATATCATAATTAAGTTCAACACATTTGTGTTTCTGTGATACAACTAGATCAGCTGAGGAAATTTTATAGTTTTAGATACTAATCACAGGAAGAAAGAGCCCTTTTCAAGATGGAAAGCCAGAATCCACAATAAAAATATAATACTTATCAATGTTCATGTACCAATTAACAAGATAACCACCTTTATGAATAAAAACTACAGAAAATGCAAGAAAAATCAATAGAAACCTCCAATAACATGATATCTTAATACATCATTCTCAGTGCAAGACACACCAAATGGACAAACCATAAATAAGGAGACAGAAGATTTAAAACCACAGTCAATAAGGTTGATCTCATTGATTTATTGAACATGAGACTCTACCTGATAATAGAGAATGCACATTCTTATCAAGGGCCTACAAAATATTCAAACAGAAATCTATGCCCCACATGAGATTCAACAGATATCTGGAAAACTGTCAAAGTCCATGTTCAGACAAAAAATGAGTATAATAGTTCCAATTATATAAATAGGCTTTTGCTTTTCCTGAAATGCCTTCCTCTCTCTATTCCAACCAAAAGTAGCTGAGTGGCTATTGGGGAGGAGTAAAAGTGTAACCATTCCCTCCACCCCTCAGTGGCAAGACTTTCAAGTTACAGACCTCAGCTAGAGGGAGGTTAAAGGAGTTAATTGAAATGTTAAAGTAAAGTTAGATTGAGATATTTTCTTTAATTACTGAGCTATTTTAAAAAATTGGAAATTTACAGAACATGTAGGAAGTAGTTTCTATAAATTTAAGACACAAGAGAAGGAAATTTCGAGTAGCTTGAAGACAGTTATTTGAGGAAAAAGAAATTTAACATCTCACTGAGTTTAGAGTGTTTCACACCTTGTTTACACATTAAAGAATTTCATGCAAGGAAATAGTAAGATAAGTGAAGTTTTAGTGAGAAAAGTCATAGCTGAATCTTGGCAAATGGTAGTAACGTTAAGAGTTGAGACTGAAAACAAATTAGGAATCTACCACTATAGAACATGTACACCAGAGACAACTGGGTTCTAAATGATCAAATGAATGTATGGAAAGAGAACAATGGATATTTAAGGAGAAAAGCTGACTACAGATTGTAAACCCATTCATAATAAATGAGAAATCTGTAAAAGTCCCTTTGGATTTAGGAGACTTGGTGCATGATGGTATAACTAGCTTTGCATATGTTAGTTCAACCGGGTCTCATCTAGAAGTAGATATGAAGGAGTTGAACACATGTGTCTGGATGTTGAGGAAAATGTAGAACAAAAATAAAGATGATGGGCCCGTGATTTCATAGGTCATGATGAAAATGCACGGCTATGATTCATTCATGCAGGAATGGTGTACGGAAGCAGAAGAGACGAGGTCCAGGGAGAAACTCAAACTGTGCTGTATGTGTCCAATGCTTAACAGTAATCTAATTTTGAGTAAGATAAATGAATGACCCTTTGTCACCTAAGATTTCCTTCATAATGTATCAGCATACAGTTCCACACATTAATAATTGTTTTGTTTTCTCCTTTTGACACTTATTTTGGTAGCATCTTTTTCAGTCTCTATAGTTATTTTAAATAACTATTACATATTTCAAATGAAGTGTGTTTTCTATATAATATTTGCTTTATTTTCTTTATTTTGTTTTACTTTTTGAAATTATAATTGAATTTTAACTTATTTTGTTTCCTCCTTCTTTTATAAAACATTTAGCTACAGTTTATTTTGGGAACTATTAAAACACATGCTGAAATATATTTTGCTGATGGGATTTTGGCTTTTAAATCATGATCCTTATAACTGAGCATCAACTTAGAGTCAGACATTAGGCTGGATGTGGGTACCTATACTTCATCTTGGAAGTGAGCAGAAAATATTTTTAAATGAGTCGAGAGTTCTCAACTATTTTCAATATATTGTTACATATGATTTCCATTCAATTCAACAAATTATACTGAGGTTCTGTAAACAATCTAAGCCCTGAGAATAAAATGATGGTCAAACTTTTATGATCTAGGGGTACTCACATTTTGGAATGTAAGAAGACAGTGTAATAACTAAATTACTTTTCACTGAATAATTTATTAGGGCCATGATTATCCAAACTTAAGAGTGTCTAGAAAATCATTAGTTGAGTCATTTGTCTTATGTTGTATAGAGAAGTCCAGTAACAAACGTTACATATCATAGAGAAATTTTTAATCTAATTTATTCCTTAGAGTGGAGAGTAATGAGGTGGTGGTATGGGGTGTGGGACAGTGTAAAAAAATTAGGAAAGATTTTTCAACAGAGATATCATGTATGCTAATATAATGTGCGTCTGATAGGCATACAGTCTCCCTGTCAGATGCTGAATACAGCTGAGAGTTACAGACAGTAACTAGAAAGAACTAATTTTTGATTTCTGCTTGCAGGACTTACTACAATTCAGAGACAAAGATCTCTGGGGTATTAAGGAGACTGGGAAATATTTGCTTCAAGCATGTTAATATTCTTAGCCCAGTAAAGCTAAAGGCGACATTCTGGTGAGGTGCTCTGTGCTGTCTACACTTCATGGTACCCAGAATTATCTATAACACTCACTATTTCCATGATATCTGAAAGTTGTGGACTATCAGAATTTAGAAGGCAAAGCATTACCCTCTGGTTCTGTTCATAAATCCCTCCATTAATTCAGCTTCTTCCAACAAATAGGGAGAAATTCAGATGCAAGGTACAGGGTATGTTTTGCCTTTTTCTTCAAGACTGAACTGCAATATTTATTACATAAACCAGCAGAAAGAAAAAAAATATATGTATATATATAATATATATGTAACATAGATGTTAATAGACATATAACATATATTCTATTATCTATCTATCTATCTATCTATCTATCTATCTATCTATCTATCATCTATGTATGTATCATCTATCTACCTACCTGCCTACCTATCTCATCTATCTATCATCTATCATATATCTATCTACACACCACAGATTAGCCTTTGACTTTAGTTTCTCTTTTTAATTTCTTCTCTTTCTAATAATCACCAAAAGAGACAGCAAATGTGAATAAACTACAAGGGAATCAAGTCATTAAACAGGCCTCAAAATCCAAAAGAATTGGGAAATGGTAGGAAGACAGAGCAGGGAATGAAGCTCGGATATCCCTAAAGAGCTATGTTTGAGAAGCTTGGAGCTTGAACTCAATCCTGCGAGCCACTGAAATGTTCTAAGTAGATTTGCATGTTGTTAATTGTTTCGTGGGACGTATAAAGGATATATTAGGAATGAGGATGAAAAAAGTTAACCTATTTCTTTGTGCAAATGCATATCTTAAGTCTAGGCAATTCAAATATAAGAAAAATCAAGATTTTATACGTTTAAGAGAAGTGTGCATTATTTTTATAAACAGAACAAACTAGCATTACTGTAAAACTTGAAATAAAGAACACTTTCAGAATTGTTTGTCTTCTAATTTTCATATTGCAAGTAAATACCTAAGTCTCACAAGGTTCCTTATCATTTAAACTTTTAATTTAAAGACAAAGTTATTATTCTTAATCAAAATAAATTTAAACCAACCTCGGAAACCCAAATGCTATATGTCTCATGTGGGCAAATTTTTTGCTAAGTGGTCCAAATGGTCCTGGAATTCTAAGAAAAACCAGCATACCTCACAATTTATTAAGCACAGGAATTTACAAGGCATCCGAAAGAACTCACGCACAGGTGATGGGGCATGAACTATGCACTCAGCACCACCGACTTCCCACGGTCAGTGTCATCATGCCGTTTCTAACGCAGCTGACATGCTGTCGGTTCTCCAGCTCTGAAGCATCTCCATCACTGTTACTTAGCTTAGCAAGCAAAGCTCACTTGAAAGTAAGCTCTCCTTAAAATTTTGATCTGACAAGATGCTTTCTATGCAGTAGATTTGGGATTAGCTGATTTACTGCCTTTAATTTTCAGCTACATTACCTACAAAAGAAATATTTTCAATTGGATATTTTAAATGAAGCCAGACAATGACTGTGTATATTTTTCATTACTGAGTCTGCATATTTTTGGTTGTCCTAAAACATCCTTCAAAGAGGTACTAAGTTGATGGTATCCTGATCATTTGCTAAATTTTTCTCTTTTTTAGGAGATAATGAGGAAAATTGTTCTACAACTTATTCATCCCTCTCATGGAACCCTATTTGTAGGTTAGTAAAAAGAATTATGTATTATTAAATATGTAGAACTGTTTTCATAACCGATCGATTCTAGGAAAAGTAGCTCCTAGCTCTTTTCTCTTCAGCATAGAACATTATTAGACTTAGGGGGTAAGTACCCCAAGTTGACAATTTAGCATAGTCTACTACTTTGTAAATTCACCTATTATCCATCAGATTTCATCATCTGAACAGCAATAACTACGTCATGCCCCTCAACCTGACAAAGCGATGTTCGTGTAATCAGACTTCCCCAAAACAGCAGACAGAACCACCTGTTAACTGTATAATTCAGTGAGTATTATTTATGTTTAATAGCTCAATCATAACTCCTTTTACATCCTGAAATTAAATACGAAATTATATACCATTTGGTATTTAATTGTATTTCTACAATTGTAATTATATAATTTACATATAATTGTGTAATATATAATCACTTTGAACACATTTTGCATTAGATAGGATGGTACAGAAAAGGGAAAGTGTGATTAATATATATTATTATATACATCTAAACCTGAAAATATGTAAAGCATCTGAGTTCTCATTTTTGTGGCTGGTCACATGGTGGTATGTGATATTTACAACTTGCTTCTCCATAAACCATGCCATGCTCTTTTGGCCCTCACCCAGCACTTCAATTTGTGTTGGTTATTGGTATGGACACATAATCCATTATTTTATTCATGAAGGATCTGTGCAATTAGTGTGTCTTTTCTAAACTGAATTGCTATAGACATATGTTAACTTTGACCATTGGACATAGGAATACTCAAAGACACACAGATCATTCAGATTTCAGATGTACTCCTCCCTGCCCTCACTCTGTAAATGTGTTCTACTTGCCCTAGACAAACTGGGTTCATCAACCTAGCCAGTAAAACTATCTTTGATTATTAGTTCACTGGCACAAAGAGCCCACGGTAGCATGCTAAATTTCCAACTCAGTAGAAATTCATTAAAGATAGATAGATGATAGATAGATAGGTAGCTAGAGATAGATAGATAGGTAGGTAGATAGAAATATAGATTAGATATATAGATAGATATAGATATATATCAGGTGGTTTTTTGGGCAGACGATAGCTAAGCCAGCAAAGCTGGAATAGAAAGCTAAATTTTATAAGTTGACCACTTGCTTCCCAGACACATGTATTCCAGCCATATGCTGACTGCCCATTCTGAACATACTTTGCCACATACAGAAAAGCATCTCACCACACAAGGTGTTGTCATTCAGCTAGTGCTGCTTTGCTTTTAATTGCATAAACCTCCTCACATCTTATCAGGACAGATACTTCAGGGTGATGGACTACGTAAGATCAGAGAATCCCATGAGTGTGAGATCATTCATTCATCACTTTTTTTGTTTTGTTTTGCTGTGAAAATAATTCCCAGTTAAAAGCAATGTTGCAAGGACTAACATAAATGAGACTAATATATTTTATGTATTCGCAGGTGGCACTGGCAGAAGGAAATGAATATAAAGAGTGGGGGCTTATTCCTCTGATGAAGAAAACCACTGCTCCTGCCGCAAAGGGTCTGTGAAATCAGCACATCGCCAGGTGCTTGGCTGTCCCTCTGGGAAGAGTGCCATTTGGAGAGCTTGGCGTTTGTCATCACTGTCATCAAGCAGGGAGCCAGATCAGCCTCAGGGAGGTGAAGTCCACCCTCCAGACCCCACGCAGAACTGCCATCCTGCAGCCATAACCTTTTTCTCCATTAGTCATTGAACTTTACTGAGGAGCCAGCGAAAACTGACTGACATCTGCAAACCACATCGATCCACTTACTCAGGTTGTTCTATACAGCCACTGTTGTCCGTGAGCACCCTCGTGACACTCAGATTTATGCACATCCGTGCTCTGGGTCTTCATAACTCTTGATTGCTAATCCCTGCATCTCTTTCCAGGCCCCCTCTCCCCTCCATCATCTAGCTCTATTCATTAGAAGAGTTTTAGTCCTCGAGGGCTGTTCGTCCTTGCATATACATTTTTAAATAATTTTATCAAGTACCTTGGACAAACTTGGGATTTTTTTCTCTAAGAGCAATCATGGAAAATCTTTGGTTTTATTTATTTATATTAATCTCGGATATTGATGTGCTTTGATACAATGGTGAAGTGCATCCAATTTTGTAAGCACTAAGTTCCTACAATATTCCGTCTTACGTCCTTGCAGCCCACTGACATTTGTGGATACTTCCTTTTTAAAGTAAACCCTCTTTAAATTTTATAAATGTGTATGTGTGATCTGTTTCCTCTTGGATCCATGACAAATAATATATATATTAATATATATATATATATATATTTATCTTTTCCTTTGATAAAGTTTTATTTATTTTAAATATTAAGCAATTATTGTATACTTTGCATAAATATTATCTTAATATATCATCTCCTATATACACTATTAGATTTACTTAGCTAATATTTTATTTAGGATTTTGCATCTATACTTATGAATATAATGGCCCCGAATATTATTTTTTACAGTACAGTTCTTTGCTTTCACTGTTACGATTATGTTGACAGAATGGAATAAAATATATTTTTATTTCTTCTTTCTCTAGAAAATGGAGACTATCATCTCCTTTAAATTTTATAGAACTTGTCTATAAAATTATCTGGGCTTTTAAAATTTGGGAGATAAGATATGGAATCACTACTTTAATTTCCTTAACCAAATTATTAAATTTTAAAATGTTTTCTGGAGTCAGTTCCCTTGAAAAAAATTTTTATTTATTTATTTATTTATTATTTATTTATAGTTAGGTTTCAGTTTTCAATTAGCAGGTGTAGCTATTAATAGTTTTCTAGTTCTCATTCAGACATTTATTTGTCTTCTCTCATCAACAATCTTTGCAAATAACTACCTCTTTTGTTAGTATTTTCCAAGATCCAATATTTGGTTTGCTGATATCTCCATTAATATTTGTTATTTTAATCTCTTTAACTTCTGTCACCAAATTATCTCTTTTCCTAGTTTATATGGAATTACTCTGTTGTATTTTTCTAATCGGAAAAGAGGAGGATTTAACATTACTTGTAAATATTTATTTTTTCCTAATATACTAATTAAGGCTAGAAATTGCTCTTAAAGTACTAATTTTGCTGTATCGCATAAATTTATATACATAATGTTTTCATTATCATTCAGTTATTTTTGTAATACAGTTTAAATTTTATTTTATATCAATAGAATTTTTAAATTTTTTTTTAAACTTTTGTGTACTTAAGAATGAGTATTCTGGATAACTGCTTTAGGTTAATACTTTTAACTATATCTTTAAAACATCATTTATTCTCCTTGACTTTCTGTATTTTTGATCATTAATAATAATGTGTTAAACCCACATAAATTATAAATTTTACCATGTAGGCGGTCTATCAAAATTGTTTAAAATGGCTACAGTTTCTAAAGAATGTCTACATCCTTTATGATATTTCATATTTTAAAAATCGATATTTTATTTGTTATAAATTTAGCTACTTCATAAATAGGACTTTTTTTTTTTCCAGTGAAGGCATTTATTGTTTGGTCAAAAATCAAGGATAAGGTGGCTGATCATTCCAACTAAATCAGAAGTAGCACTGATCCTGGCTGGGTGTAAATTTAGTTTACTTCAGCTCTCAAGGAAGAAAAAAACTGTTTTCTCCCATTGGCAGGACTTTGGACTAGGGATTAAAAAAAGAAAAGTTTCAACTCTCCTAAGAAAAGGCTGATTTTTCTGTAGCCATGGTAGCAATCAACCATCAGTTTGAAATTTATTTAATTGCTAAATGGCGGCAACTCAACAGCAAGGTATTCTCATAAGAACGCAGTTTAGTTGTGACAGCTCACCAACCAGCAACAGACCTGTACTTCTGAGCATCCGCCCATGGTCAAAGTCCCGCTTCCATGTCTAAGCTTCTACAATTCAGCCATTCAGCATCGACCACAAACTAATGACCTTTCTACAGCCAATGACTGACAAATCTGTAAAACATTCCATCTTCAAAAACCCTCACATCCCCAAACCCTATGTTTTCTCAGATCCCCGCTTTGCTGTGTCAAACATTCACAGAACACCCTTGCTTAAGTAAGAAATAAATAAAGCTTTGGTTTACAAGTCTCTTCCTACAACATTTGTTAATGTCTCTCTTCCAATATTTTCACTAAGCACCAGGAAAATACAAAGATCTCTTTGCAGATCGGCCACCAGCCTTCGATGCTGCCACGCACTTCACAAACGCCCTGTGAGGAGGTTTTAATGGATAGGAATATCTCTACAGATGGAACTGCTACAGAAGCACAGAGTAATAGCCAGAACAGCTAGTAAAACTCTGTTTTCTCGTTACTTTGTCAGAAGCCTTCTGTGTGTGACAGACCTAATAATCTGTCCACCTGTGCTCAGATTGAACAATTTGGCTACAGGGAGGAAAGCAACCATTAATCTCTGCTTCCCTAAGAGGAACTCTTGTCTTTTTGAAATTTAATTTCCTTACGTTTCTTTGAATCGTCAGACACAAAATGATTTACCCGTTTTGTCTAGTTATTCCTGCAGGAGCAGTGGTCTACATCCTAAGTGTAAGATGTATTGTTGTCTTTTAACTGGTGAGGTTAGAACATTTTTCAAAATTATTGCTAGTTTGAACCTCTTTTTCACAGCTAAATTTATTATTTCAGTTTGACCTATTTGAATGTCTTTATAACTCTTTATATTTTATTTTAAATCTCCTCCTTAAGAAGAAAATAATTTTAGCCTGTCTTCAGGTCTTTTATTTCTCCACTATGATTCCAGCATTATCCAGACTTCATCTAAATAGTAAATGGATTCTCCTTTTGGGTTGATATGGCTCTATTTCCCCCTTTTTTCTTTCAACTTAGGTATTCTTTTAAAGACAAAGAATCATTTACCAAGGTCTCATCACCTTCATTTGGCACGTGTCTTGCAGCAC
>NW_011888900.1:2346509-2374617 GCF_000151845.1 Pteropus vampyrus
CATCCTAAGTGTAAGATGTATTGTTGTCTTTTAACTGGTGAGGTTAGAACATTTTTCAAAATTATTGCTAGTTTGAACCTCTTTTTCACAGCTAAATTTATTATTTCAGTTTGACCTATTTGAATGTCTTTATAACTCTTTATATTTTATTTTAAATCTCCTCCTTAAGAAGAAAATAATTTTAGCCTGTCTTCAGGTCTTTTATTTCTCCACTATGATTCCAGCATTATCCAGACTTCATCTAAATAGTAAATGGATTCTCCTTTTGGGTTGATATGGCTCTATTTCCCCCTTTTTTCTTTCAACTTAGGTATTCTTTTAAAGACAAAGAATCATTTACCAAGGTCTCATCACCTTCATTTGGCACGTGTCTTGCAGCACATTCTGACTTTGACCTTCTCTTAAGGATGCCTGCCAACAACCTGGTTATGCTTGTGGCAAATTTCTGGAGATTTTTATACTAGAGAATGTTCTTAACATGCCCTTGTATTTGAATGACAGTCTGGCTGAATACTCAATTCTAGAGGCTAAGGTTTTTTTTTTTTTTCTTTAAAACTTTCTGACAACTTTTTTCTATCCCTCCCCTGTCCAGGACTCGCTCTGTCCTCATTACTCAGCATCAGAGAGCACGTTTGACGTGCTGAAAGAGTTCTGAGCCACGATGTTTTGGAGGAATTCTACAATAAAGAAAAATTCATGGGCAATATGTACACGTTACTTTTATATTACTCTATCTGCAAGGCTCAAAATAGAAATAGCATTTACTCTTTTTTCGTGGGATTAGATATGAAATGGCTAAACTGTTAAATTTTAAGTGCAATAAGATATATCTTCTAGAATGCAGATTTTGTATGAAATGACCAAACTTGTGATTCAGAAATGTACTAGTGCAAGTACATATTCACTCTGGCCACATTTTGGTAGAACTCGATCAAGTGAACTATCTCTGACGTTACTTTTCTTTAATTTGATTAGTCTTTGGATACCTAGTTTTGTTAGCTGTAGTATATTTCCAATGCAGTAAGAGAGATTAAAAAGGGAATAGAAAAATAAAACCAGAACAAAAAAACTCTCTACTATTCTAATATAAAACACAGGAAAGGAAGGAAAAATTAAGACTTCAAAAGTAGGATGTAAAAAGAGCATGCAGATATTGCAGAGATAAGTTGAAATTTATTGGTTACTTTAATTAGAAATAAATCATTTTTCAATTAAAAAATGTAAATGGTGAGAGATGTATAAAGTCACACCGAACACATGAGCATAAGAGGAGAATAAATGTTAAGTGACGGAATAGAAATGACCAGGTAAAACGATCACCAAAAAGTCCGTACGGCTGTATTTTATAAACTAAATACAAATTTAAGAAGCTATTTGATGTCAAGTAATGAATATGGCTATAGAAACCATGATATTGTGACTCTAGAAAGGTCAATTTCATATAATTTCTTGGAAGTGATACTTGTATCAGGTTGAAAGCGTGGACTCTCAGCCATGCTCTCCACGTCAGAACTTGACTTCCATCATTTTGGCAAGACACTTAACCTCTAGGATGCTCAGTTTCCTCTTTGCTTGAGTGTGTGTGTATGTGTATTCGTGAACATAAATTGTTTTCAATAAGTATTAATAATTATTATTTACTTATTGTACTGAACAAGGTCCAAACAAGATATAAAAACCCAGCAGTACATCGCACAGAGATACTTTAATAAGAATTATTACCTGTGCTAGGGAAGAAGCCACACCTGTGTAAAGAGAACACGGATAATTGCACTAGTACTGAGAAAACACTAGTGTCCAGGGAAGGAACGTACTTTGCAACAGGCTTCCTGCTCAGGCTGGGATTCGGACTTCACTGGGGAAGTTGGGGTTGTGGCCCTCTGGATGGCAGTGTAACTTCTGGGGTGTCCCAGGCCACAGCTGGTCCACAATTGTCGGGCAGGAGGGCCCAGGCTCGTGAGTGAACACACAGAGTCCAAGGGCCCGGAGCCCGCTGGCATCTGCATGGGAAGATGCTGGAGCTCAGGCTGGCTGAGGCCACTGGGATGTGTGAGGAGGGAGTTCGGGCGCGGGAGGCCTGCTCGTTGAGACTTGAGGTCTAGGATGCACAATATCTGTGCCGGAGGTTCGTGGCACCGTGGAACCCAGAGAGAGAACCGCCATTTCCCCACGGTGAGAACTCTACCGGGTGAGTATAGTCCACTTCCCTAGCCATAATCTGCACTAGAATCTTTCTTAACAGGAACCACATCGCTCCCTCACCCTCTGTTTTCTGTAGAAAGTCATTGTTTACACTGTGATTCTCTATATTGCTAGAGATCGCAGACTTTACTGACACCTTTCATATAGAGTTTAATGGCGGCAACTCTCTTTTCAACTGTATTGTCAAAAATAACCTGACTATTCTAAACGTGCCATAAAGATCTATTATATTTCATCCTAAATGACAAAACTCTTGACTTAAGATGCTATGTTGCAGTGTCCTGCCAATGTTCTCTCTGACAGCACCTTTAGAGTAGAGGTGACAAATGCTGTCGTGACTACGTGATCAAGGGGACGAAGTACACTCCTAGCTCGTTCGAACACGAGAAGTGTTGCGCTACACCTAAAAACAAGGAAGAAAACACCAGAGGCACACTGCCATTCTATGGTCATGACGTTTGCATTCTTGAAATCATTAATGATGACAAGTTCCGTTAGATTCTCCTTGGAATCAGCTACTTACAGAAAATAAAACACTATGCACTTCAGAGATGAACAAAAAAGTTTCATGTATATTTTAGTCAAGACTCGAAAGCTAAATCTCACAGAAGAAGTGAATAGGGTCTTAAGACATCTGAGTTAATTTTGCTTCAAAAAAATAACTTCGAATTAGTTCGTTAAGTACTCTCTGAGAACTCATTTTTTCATCTCTAAATTGGGTTTGATGATTCCTGAAGCCTGAAAAATCTAAAGTTTAATAACCCTACAAAACTTTTTATATAAATATTAGTAGAAAGGAGAAGTCAAATAGGAGAGTCAAGAGATTCAGTTTCACTACCATGAGTATGCAAGTTTAATCTTTTATTTCCTTGAAAGCTACACTGAAACACTTATTGAGATTTAGGGATAAATTCACAGGTTCTTTTAATGATGCTAAACCAATTAGTAGGACAGAAACTAAGTTAAGCTAAATTGCTAGCAGTGAAGTTGAGAAGAGAACAGAGAAAAACTTAACATTCAAGTAATCCAATGACTTCAAGGTCAATGGCCTATCAATTTTCGGCAATGCTGGGAGACCTGGTTCTCACCTTCTAGGCCGCTGCTGAAACATGTTCTGAACTGTTAAATGCATTTGCATTTTAATAATAACATTTTATTGGTACAGTGATAGAGTTTATAAAGTATATTCATGTTTAGTTTTGTGTTTTGTTAATTATTTGAACATACTGGTCTTAATGACTACCTTTTCCCTTTAATAAGCAGCTTGGTGAATACTATGATCACTTAACAAAAAGAGATGATTACAAATTTGACCAAATTTGTACAATTAAAAGGCTATAAAAAGACACTCTTATAGCATGAGATATCAGGAACTCAGGACTTGAAGAGAAATAACCAGGGTTTGAACTCTGACTCTGCAAAACACAGTAAAATAATGAGCAAGTTACTTAAATTTAATCCCTAGAATTCTCATCTGAAAAAAAAAAATGAGTATAATAGACTCCGTCATAAGGCCATTGTAAAGATTCAAGATTTGATTGAAATGCTGTTTGAAGTGTCAATAAATATTTGGGTGTATTTCTGCTCACATTCTCTTAAAGTTAATATTTATGTATCTGTGCTTTCCCAGGTACTCCACCAAGAACCCAGTCTGTTTTGCGGTGAAAGGTTGGGTCATTGGGAATCCTAGCAGGAAGAAGTAGCATAGACGCTTATCTCATGCTCCTCCACCTAGATGAATCCACAGTAGAGGGAGAAACAAAGATGTCTTGATGTATAGGATTAACCACCGGACTCAAAGATGACAGCAATTTTATTAGCTAAAATAAATGACAGGCAAGTTTATCTATTTATTAGCAATACTTAAATCAATCTTCAATCTTCATGTTTATTAGATGAGAAATAATTGATTCATCTCATCATTGTTTATTTCCCTCTTTATCTTCATCCAAATCTATAACTACCTGGTCTCTTAATTAATTTATTTATTTAGTGTCATGGAATTAAAGTCTTATGAGGGCAGAGACATTGTTTTTTTTTTCTTTCTTTCGTTTTTCCTCTGGTTTGGGGTGTGTGTGTGTGTGTGTGTGTGTGTGTGTGTCTGCAGCCAATTTGTATGTAAACCATTGTAGACATTTTGTAGCTATTAATGGAAGGAAGGAAAGAAGGAAGGAAAGGAGGGAGCGAGGGAGAGAAGGAGGACGGAGAGAGGGAAAAAAAGAAGGAAGGAAAGAAATAGATATAACATGCTGGCATTAAAATTATATTTAGAAGAATACTTAAGAGCAGAAGAAGTAATAATATAATGCTAGATGTGGTTCCATCTTATCAAACATATATGTGCTTATATACTTAGGTACGTATATATGTATAGAACAAAAGTGAAGTTTAATATGACCATCAGAATTTATTTTGTCATTTATTTTGCAGAAGTGATTAAATTATTCATATATTTCTTTCCACTTTTGTAGCTATTCTAAATTTCCTATAATTATAAAGGACCTTACACCTTTATAAATAAAAATTGGAAGCAATCTAAGTTTGAATTAGAGCTATTTTTACTTTAAGTTCATCAGTGGTTCTGATTTCATCTAACTGAGATTATGATCATTACAGTTCTTATTGTTTAAATTAATACACGGAATATTAAATCAGGAAACTTGTTTTTGTTTGCTTATTTGTTTTTCCTCTGTTATTAGTGAGGTGTGTCTAGAGAACAGGTGCTAAGGCCACATTTCTTGGATCGGTAAGCAAGTTCTGTCAGTTCCCGGTGTGTACCTGGGGAATGACTAAACCCTTCCATGCTTACATTTCCTCTATTGCTCTCGTAGTGTTATTTTGAGCTTACCGGAGCTACACCTGTCTCATAATGAGTGCTAGGCCAGTGAAGCCAGAGTGACAGAATAATTCTTTTGTGTGGGGCTATGTCCCAATCTCAAAAAAAAAAAAGTCTTCTTCTCCCCTCAATTCTATTTCCAATTTAAATATTTCTCATTTCAAAAGGTCTGCATCAGCTGTCCACTGTGTATAGTCAAACTGCAAGTTTCTGTACAAATACAATATGCCAGACGATAACCTCTTCCTGAAAGTTATTGTAGTTCTCCAACTGCCAAACTTCTCTAGGATAATTAAATCTTTTAAAAATCTGGAGACGAATATTATATAATTTACTTTTAATACATGGTTACTTATTTATTCTTCAAACCAAAGTGCACATAATGCACTTTGATGGTCAATGCATTCTGTTTTGGGTGTTACTTTTAGAAATGTCCCCCTTCCTCCTCCCAATTAGGAGATGTCCCCTCATACGAATTTGACACTTCTGTTGCTGTTTCATATTTTCTTCAATAAGAGTGAATATGTTTTCCATCTCTGTCCCATTACACATTGCTAAAGCATGATAATACATCTTTCATTTTACGTGGTATTATAGTTACTTCTTTTTAAGGGTTTTTCTCTTCAATTAGATTACAGTTTACTATAATCATAGTCACACTTTCATTTAGCACAATAATTAGAACTTTCTTTTACATGAAGTGTTGGTGCTCTATTAATGTGGCTGGATAATTGAATGGCTAAAGGAACAAAGGATCATAATACTGACTCTCAATCTAAGGATTAGAGTCGATTCTACTAATATCTCAAAATATATCGACAGCTCAGTTTCTTAGATCTGCTGTAAGTATGACCTTTAAGATTTCTGCAAGTTGTGATAGAGATTAGGTTAACAAGATGATGCAAACCAAGATAATGGGAAAGATTAGGTAGAAGATGAAGAAATGGAAAATTTAGCAATGTTAAAGAAAATAATTGTGACAATAAGCTTGCTGAAATAACCTGTCCTTTGTGCATGAATTGGGATCGTGGCATACACATCACCCAGTAATTAAACACAGTAGTTCATTTAAAACTGATGCCACCACAGTAATTTCTTATAAATAATTAAAAGACTTTCCCTATCATAGTTATTTACATCATAATGAGCCAATTATTCTTTGCGATATAAATTTACTGAACCTCAATAGCAAGGAAACAAAGAGGACAATTAAAATTATAGTCAGAGTGAAGCTAGCATGATGTTTTCCTTTTATAATTTTTCATAATATTTTGTAAATTTTTCAGATTTTTATACAGCCATAATAATAATGGTTTGCCATTACATTTTATAATGTTAATAAAACGCCATATATAAAATGCATATAATGAAACATTAGTGTAGTTGTTAAGATGTGGACTCTGAAGTAATTCCATATAGTTTTACAACTTAGTTGTGCGACTTCTTGCTCTGTGACTTAGAAAGTAATCTATCATTTTTGTGCTTTAGTTTTTCTCATCTTTAAAATGAGGAAGTAGTTTTAGTTCCCTGATGAAATCATTAAGAGGACAAAAATCTATAACATGTAGAGTTTTTACCACAATGTCTGAAATTAATAAGCATTAAAGAGCAATTATTATTAGTAATAAAGCTATTATTGTTATATAAACACATTCACTCACTCAAGGGAAAATAAGCAAAATAAAATATGGGATATCCAAATTCAAGATAATAACAGAATTATACATTTATTTCTCTGTTCCCAATAGATCAAAATAAAAAAAAAAAAAAAAACAAGGAAAGAACTACATAAAATTAAAAGAAAAAAAAGGAAAGATACCTTCAAGAAACCAGAAGCTTTGATAGATTTTCATAAGTGTTGAAGATAAAGAAACCAAATTATAGAAAAAGACCATAATTGCCACTCAACAATGATAACAACAAGAACAACAACAAAAAGTACACCTTAGAATTAATTAAAGGGACATTTTAAGAAAGCTAAAGAAAATCCACCTGCACTCAGAGCTTAAGAGATGGTAGCATGGATGGATCATGAAAGAGGGAGTGAGTAGTACATTGAGTTATTATTATTTTTTGGAATATATCTTGGGATTCTTCCTACACATAGAGTCTCATGGTAATGGGTCCCAAGTTTCTCCTCTGCTTATCTTTATCGATCACTGTAGTAACAAACATATATAAAGAAATAGAAGAAAGTCTATACCTAAGTGATTTTTTTCACCATAAACATGGCAAATAATTCTGGTTTCAATTATATGGATTGAAGTAAATTCCCATAATAGAATCTATTTTTCTATTGTATTCTCTTTCTTAGGTTTTACTGGTAACCGAGTTCTAACCAGCTACCAGCATCACAGGAGTGTATCTATGCCTTAACAAAAGAAAAAGTGCAGGGTTTATAATAAGCGCAGGGTTTATTATAGAATGTGTTCCTGAAGTTCGGGCTAAACGTGTCCGGGGTTTTGCTTCTCTAACAATTCCACATGCATGCACATAACTGTTCTCTAAACACTGCACAAAAACTATGTCAGCTCAACCCTGCCTTCTCATTGTTCTCAGGACAGTTTCCACATGCCCCCGTGACAATGGTCTAGTTCCCTTAGAGTGCTGGGTGGGGTAGGGGCAAGAGCTGGAGAGGGAGGGAGGAGGAGAGAGAAGGAGGAAGGGAGAGAAGAGGCTTGTTAAAAAAATGGAATTAGTGTCTACCTAATTGTTGATGAAATTTCAGGGATTATTCATCAGTCTTGCATAGGGTTTCTTAATTCCAGACTCTACTGGAAGCCTTTGAAATCCAACAGAAATACAATTATATTTCAATAAATATTATTAAAACAAAAATAACAGAGGAAAAGAGTCCTAATTTGATGTGTTGGCATTGAATTCACACACATGAACAACTATTACAGAGAATCACTTTTACCCTTCTAATGCTCTGTAAATTGAGATTTTCTATATTTTGCCGATACATATACTTTGAAAGAACACAATATGTATCAATTTTGAGTTTTGAATGTGACAATTTTACTAGCTCCTTCCTTATTAACCTGCCTCATCTATGTTGGATCAGTGATATAACTGCTCAAAGGGAACACAGTTTAACTAAAATGCCCCTGTTTTTATTTTTATAATACTCAGACAGAAAGTGATGTCACAGAGGTCCACTGCTGGGAACACAAGAACCTATTTTAATGCAATTTCAGCAAGCTCAGATACTTAATTTTAACCTTTGCTGAAAATGAAACCAGTGATCTGGTTTAATCCAACTTCATCTTCAAACTTTCCCAGTAGTCAAGTCCAGTGATGTTTTCTTAAAGGTATAGTTCCATTTGAATTATCTTTTGAAGAACAAAAGAAACTGATACTGGATTCATGAATTTTCTTGTATGGCTTTTTTTAAATAATTATTAATATAATTAGAGTCAGCTGCAGGTTTAAGAAACTATACAGAGAAATCCCAGGTGCTCTTCACCCAGTTTTGCCCAATGGTGACATCTTCAAAATCATGACAACCAAGATCCTGACACTGATACAAACCTCTGGTCTTATTCAGATGCCCCCAGTTTACTTGTGCAAATGTTTTGTGTATGTGTATGATTAGTTCTATACAGTTCTGTCACATGTAGGTCTGTGTATCCATCATCACAGTCAAGGCACAAAGAAGCACCATCATCACCAAGTTCCACAGTTCCCCTTATATAATTGCACTCACCTCCTTCCTGCACTCCACCCCCTTGTCCCCAAACCCTGGCAACCACTAAATTGTTCTCCATATCTAAACGTTTGTCATTTACAAAACAGAATAAATACAATCATGAAGTATGGGATCTACTGGTATTGACTTTTTTTTTTCACTCAGTATAATTTTGTGGAGATGCATCCAAATTGTTATAAATGTCAGTAATTAATTCCTTTTTGTTGCTAAGCAGAATTCCAAGGACATCTGTATCAAAGACTGTTGAACGATTCACCATTTGAGGGTCATTTGTTATTAACTTGGGGCTTGTATGAACGTGATAGGATGAATATAATGCTCCCCTCCCACGAGATGTATAACTCCTAATTCCTAGAAACTGAATGTTGCAAAGACTTTGAAGATGTGAGTAAATTAAGTGTTTTGGGACGTGAAGATCATCCTGGATCATCTGGCTGGGGCATAAGAGCGGCCACAGGTGTCCATATAAGAGAGAGCAAGGGAGACCACAGAGGAGAAGGATCATCACGATGTTACCGCAGAGCGAGGCAGAGGTTTGGTGACCCGGATGCAGGATAAGGGATGTCAGCAGCCTGGTGGAAGCTGGAAGAAGCACAGGGCAGATTCTCTCCCCTGGAGGCTCTGGGGGGGCTGGTGGCCCTGCTGACCACTTAGTATTGGCCAATTATACCGCACAGGGCTTCTGGCTTCTATAACTGTGATAGAATAAATACTTGTTTAAAACTACCTTACCATGTCCACTTTGTGAGGAAACAGTATCTCGAAATAATAAAATTGTCCATACACACTTGAGTTAGGAGAAGAGAGAGTGAGAGAGAGAAAGAGAGAAAGAAGGAGAGAGAGGAGTTTTGTTTAATGTTTCATGCAAAATAATTTAGGCGAAATCAAATTATTAAAGCTTAAACTTCGTCTCAATATTTGTTGATTAACAGTTGTAAAGTTTAATAAAATTTCCAAATGTTTATAAAGTAGAAAATATCTACAGTAAACATAAACAATAATAAAATTTGGAACTTAAACTCTAGAATTTTTTTAAAACCCTTGAATGCTGGGCTAAGAGAAAATCATACTGTTTGAGACAGTTCTAATCTTAATAATTCCATGTTTTCATAATATGTTAAAATGTTCAAATGTGTTTGCTATATATTTAAGATAAATCACTCCAGGAAAGCCACTAACATACAGATTTTTAAAAAAATAAAGAACAAATTAAACAGAACAGTGCAGTTACCAAGGTACAGCAGGGAACAGTGAGGTTAACGACTTCCTGTATCTTCATTATACTCCTAGATAATCTGTCCAATTCAGCTTCCTCTTCTCTGTTAAAATCAGCTACTACATTTGGGTTTGCTTTCTGTTACCCTCAAATCACTCGCTCCCAAGTTCATTTGCCCTCATATGATTATGGATATTAAGGTCATTTGTCTAATGGCATTATTTACTCTCATTTTACATATCCGAGTTTAAAACCCAATGTAATTAAATGGGATAGACAGGAAAATTATTGACACAATGACTGTAGTAAACAGCCATAAAATCTCTCTAATTAATAAAATTTTGACAATATTTCTGTCCAGACACTTTGATGAGCCAGAATAACAGTATATTTATATAATTTCAGAGAAAATGTAAGTATTGATACTTCGATGGTAACTTCTTAACCCAGACCCCTTCAAGTGGTTGAGGATAACGAAGATCAAATCTTCTAAAGAGTCAAGTGCATAGAGCGAACTGAGCAATACACAACCTACAGGGACAGAGGTGGAGGCCCTATTCGGAATCCCCACTGGTGTTTAATCCATAATGAGATCCTGATAGAAATAAAATTTTCAATGAGAGAGTATTAGGTTGAGGTAAAAAATCTCTCTCTCTAGTAAAGATGGTTAGTAAAACTGCTGCCTGGCTAGTTCTTAACCAGTTACTGAAATCATTTTTTGATAGAACTTTTATGTAATATTGTGAAAGTAAAACACAATGAAGGGACCACGGGCATTCGACAGAATGTAAAACAAGAATTAAACTTATAGTTTTATAAACATAATACATAAATCTCATTGTTAAAATAACAATGATAAAACTAACATAATTACTTACATAATAATAATACCATACATTTAGTATGTACATTCTATCTACTAGGTAATGCTCTAAGGAACACACACACACACACACACACACACACACACACTTGTTTAATCCTCAAAACAGCTCCATAGGGATTTTGTAATTAACTCACTAGTCACTTCTCTTGTTTTCTCTACTTACGGTGCAACAAAAATTTGTGAAAATGTACTTTAAAGCATCTTCTAATAGTGAAGACTAGAAATTAGTAAGTTAATTACAATTACTGTGTACTATACTTCGCAATTTTTTTAGATAGCTCATTAAAATTCAGAGATCCATAAATAAATTGCAAGAAAATTAAAATCAATCCAATAGCACATATATAAAGGAGGAATCATTTCAACTTGTCAATTTTGCCTACTTCAATTATTTAAACAGTAAAAAATTATCAATGGAGGTTGAATAAATTCGTATTTATTGACTGACTCTTTTAATGATGACGTGCTCATTTGGTAAACTAAGTCTCACTACATAGGCATAGTTTCTTTATAATTATAGGATCCATACAATTAAAATGATTTCCAAGTAAATTCTGAGATAATGAAATACTGGCATTAAATAAAGGTTGTTTGCATTTAGGAAGAAATGAACTTTGTCAGCTATTAAGCTAGTCAATTGCAAAGACTCAAAGGGATATTTAATGTTGTTAGATTGTTAGAAATTAGTGGCTTTTGGTGGAAAATCCCTATTTACTCAGTACTTTTGTATGTTTCCAAAACTAGCAAAACACATTATTTTATTCCTAAATGCATGCAACTCAGTGGAATAGAGAGCTTGTCTCAAATCTGAAATAACTAAATATAGCTCTGATAGCAAAATCAATCTTTTCCATGTAATTCTTACCGAATATTTTATTTCATGCACCCCATTTCCATTTTCCCTCCTGGCTTCATTTTTTTACCTGATTCTCAAAGCTCTTTTGATATTCAAATCACTAAACACCACTCACTCACTGCATTTTTGGGGACCAGACCTGTCACTGGCTTATCCACTTTTCTGTTCAGCACTGATTTTGATTCAGGCCTTAGAATGCCAGAACCTAAAAGGGCAATTCCACTTTCACTTTTCAGAGCCAGTTTCAATATCCACTTTAATTGGGTGGGTAGTATTTAATATAGTTCTCCTCCAGCAGGCAATAATCTTTTACCCCAAGGTTCTCTGTTTCATATTGAACAAAAGAATGCTGACTCAGAGGTTTTTGTTTGTTCTGTTTTGTTTTTATCCCTGTTACCACTTTAACTTGACTTGAGAAAAACAGTTTTTACAAGTTGAAATCCCCATACTGGGAAAAAATGTAGACATTTTTAAAAAGCATTTTTTTTAGTGTTTTAAAGATAACTGAGGTTAGTTTTTAAAATATTTTTAAAGCTGCAGGAATATAAGTGGCATCAGTTATAAAGCAATGGCCTGAATGTTTGTTCACCCCAAATGTTTGTTCGGCAGATGTTGAAACCCAACTCCCAATGCGATGATGTTGGGCGATGGGGCCTTTGGGGGTTGATTGTGACATGAGGGTGGAGCCCCCGTGAACAGGATCAGTGCCCTTGTAAAAGAGACTCCAGAGAGTTAGATGCGATCTCTCCAGACATCTGATCTTGGATTCCCCAGCTTCCAGAGATGACAGAAATAAATTTCTATTGTTTATAAGCCACCTAATCTAAGGAATCAACACAGTTTTTTCATTCTTATTTCAACTCTGCCTTACAAATATGAGTCAGTATTTGGTGTATGGCAAGTCGATTAGCACAATCCCCACTGAAAAATTCTGAAAAATGTATTGCTCTGAAATGGCAAAAAAACTCTCGGCTTCTCTTCAACTCCTACTCCTTCTCAAGGTCATGCATACAGTTTCATGTGTAAGGGTAACATGAGGCTAAAACTTAGAAATACATTACTCAACTTAGACAAGACTTCCGGTTTCCTATTCCTTCTTTCTTACCGATTTTCAATTCAAAAGCATAATCACTTCCTCCCTTGATTCCACACGTAAGGAGCTTGGAAGCCACCACGATGTGTTAACAAGTATAAAGCTGAATAGACTAAAACATCAATAACTCGTCTTGGGTCCATCAGAGAGAGAGGACATGGGCAAACCCCTGCAGCCAAGATCAGTGAGACAGACAGGCAAATATAGGACGACAGCATCCCAGAGCGGGGACTCCAGAGCAGAAAGGACCGCAGGCACCAGCGCTGGGTAGGAAAGCCTGAACTGTACCGGCAAACTGTGGGCGCATCAGTGTGGACATGTTCTGAGAGCTACAAACTCCAGGGGGGCCAGTTGTAGGGAGGTCACTACTATTGTGAGATTTCCCCCCAAATCCTCAACCAGGTTCCCACAGTAAATACGAGAGAAAAATCTCCCGGGGCTTCCCGCAGGAGGGGGAAAGGGACCATTTTGAAAAATGTCAGAACACTCCGATTTTAATAAGGCCTGATTTCAGGGGAAACTAGTTAATGAGAGCTTCATCTGCTGGGTTATTATGGGAGCTTAACTGTCCTGGGTGAAGGGAACTACCCAAATCCAGCCAGTTCTAGTCTTCCACTTAAGAGAAGGGAAAACTCAATTTCAGCCATCCGGTCTCACCTGAGGGAGGTGTGGCAGGGAGTGGCGGGGGGGGGGGGGGGGGGGGGCGTTAAGGCGAGGGAGCTGATAAACACTCCTGAAGTTCACAGTCCAGAGTCAAAAGCTCACTAAAAGTCTAACATTTAATCATAGGGCTAGAGAACGCGTCTGTCCTCCCATATCTCACCGCCACATTACTAAAGGCCTATTTGAGAATCGTACAAAATATTCAATTAAAACCACAAAAGGCAGAAAAAGAGTAGAAGAAAAAATAGGAACGAAGAACAAGGCCAACAAATAGGAAACAGCAACAAAATAATAGATATTAATCCAACTATACCAATCATCATTGAATGTCAATGGTCTAAATGCAGCAATTAAAACATAGAGATGGTCAGAATGAATCAAAAAATAATACTCAAACACAGGTGCAAAATTCTGAACAAAATATCAGCAAGTAGAATCCAACAATATATAAAAAAGAGTTATACATTACAACCAAGTGTGAATTTTTTGCAGGTATGCAAGGTTGGTTCAATATTTAAAAATAAATCCATGTTACACATCATATCCACAAGAGAAAAAGCATTTAACAAAACCCAACGCCCATTCATAATACAAACTCTCAGCAAACTAGAAATAGAATTCCTCAGCTTGATGAAGAATATAACAATTTTACATCTATCATCATATTTAATAGTGAGAAATCAAAGTTTTCCCACTAAGATCAATTACAGGCAAGGACGTCCCCTCTCAATACCACTTTTTAACATCATAATGGAAGTTGTGGCTAATGCAAGAAGACCGGAAAATGGAATTAAAGGTATATGGATTGAAAAGAATAAAATAAAACTTTCTTGGTTTCTTGGTTTGCAATTGACTTAAGTATTTATGTAAAAAATGCTTTAAAAATTTACTAAAATACTCCTAGAACTAATAAATGATAATAACAATTTTGAAGATACAAGGTTATTATATAAAAGTACATTGTTTTTCTATATACCAGCAATGAACAAAAGGAATATGATAAAATTAAAAATTCAATATCATTTCTATTAGCTTTGAATAAAACAAAATATTTAGGTAAAAATCTAACAAAATATGTATAAGACATATATGAGGAAAACCACAAAATGTTGATAAATGAAATCAATGAAGAACTAAATAAATGGAGAGATATTTCATGGATAGGAACACTCAGTGTTATCAAGATGTCAGTTGTTCTCACCTTAATCTACAGCTTCAATTCAATCTCTGTCAAAATTAAAGCAAGTTATTTTGTGGAAATCAACCGCCTAATTATATAAAGTTTACATGGAGAGGCACCAAAGACCCTGAATAGCTAACACAGTACTGAAGAACAAAGTTAGAGAATACTACACAACTTCAAGACTTACTCTGAAGCTATAGTAATTAGGATCGTATGGTACAGGGGAAAACACAGAAAAAAATAAAAGAAAACAGTGGAATAAAATAGACAGCTCAGAAATATATCCATAGAACTACAGTCAACTGCTTTTTGACAAAGGAGCAAAGGCAATACGATGGAGCAAAGATGGTCTCTTCAACAAATGGTGCTGGAACAACTGGACATCCATGTGTAAAAAGAGAAAAGTGAATCTAGACATAAACCTTACATTTTTCACAAATATTAACTCAAAATGGATCTTGGAAAGTAAAACACAAAAATATAAAACTTCTAGACCATAACACTGCAGACACCCTAGATGACTTGGGTATGATGATGACTTTTTAGATACAATACCAAAGATACATTCCATATAGAAATAATCGGTAAGGTAATTTCTTTAAAAAAAAAACAAAACAAAAAAACAAAACTGCTCTGCAAAAACAACGTCAAGAGAATTAGAAGATAAGTCATAGACTGGAAGAAAATATTTGTAAAAGACATCTGCTGAGTAATATGCTGTTGTATGGATGCATAATAATAATTGTTTAGCCATTTACCTGTTGATGGACATTTAGGTTATTTTCACTTTGGAATTTTACAAAAAAAAATAAAAACTGCCATAAAAATTATGTACGACTTTAAAGTGATATATGCTTTTCTTTCTCTTGGGTAACACTTAGGAGAATAATGGCTCAATCATATGAAAGTGTATGTTTAACATTTTTAAAGAAATTGCCAAGCTGTTTTCTAAAATGGTTGTACCACTTGATATTCCCATAAAAAAACAATGAGATTTCTCCTCCCTCCATGTCTTCATCAAGACTTGATGAACAATTCAAATTTATAGCCTTTGTAATAGTTCTGTAGTGGTATCTTCCTGTGGTTTAAATTTTAATTTTTCTGATGACTACTACTCTAAAATTACTTTAATTGCTTATTTGCATTATTTATCCATATTTTTATTGGGCTGTTCATCTTACTATGGAGCAAGTGAAGTTTTTCACAATAACTCCTTTTTTCTATCGTTTCTTCTGAATCAGTATGTCAAATTTTTAATATAAATAGTGAATTGACAAAAAAATATCATGTTATATGATATCTTAAGAAAAATATTGAGGAGAATATGTGCATCCTATAAATATCATTGGTTTGAGCTATGCTTACAAGGTCAGTTGGTTCTAAATTTGAAACTTAATAGTTATTAAATGACTTTGGCCTGCTTAATTATGCCTGTATTAGACAGCGTTCTCTTTAATTATTTTGAGGTATTCTAGTTAAAATCAAGCACAAGTCATAACATGTTGGGTCATCTTGTACTCGTAATTAAAGGTGAAAATTTTTCTAAATCTAATCTGCATATTTTCCTAAATACTGGCACATAACTGTTTACATTTTGGATTCCATATAAATGATATATTTTCATATATTTTTCATTAATCATCTCTTCTTTTTTCTCTATACACTCACTATTAACCCTAGTGTAGTAATTTTTAATACAATTTTAAATTAGCCACAAAATGATAAATATTGAAATAAATTATAATCATATCTTATCTATCATTTTTGAAATGATTGGAAAACATCGACCATGACATATTTTATTCTATTAACCATTATTAGTTGCCATTTCTGAGGGTGGCTTTTCATAGAACAAGCATTTGGCATATTTTTGGATGAATAAAAATATAATTCTTGGCAGTATTTTCACAGAACTACTTGATTACTAAAAAAGATTACTGCTTAAATCAATAGAAAAGAAACACTGGCCTGTTGGAAGATTTACAGTTGGAAGAAAATTCTTGGGTTGCCTGAAGAATATTTAAATAATATATTAAACTGTTGGTAAAATATAACTTCAATTGAGGATAATTTTTTCTCTATGCTGTATTGAAAACTATGATGTTGAAACATATTATTTAAGACACCTAAATGTTCAAATATTTTCTATAGAAAGCACACAATACTCCATGCACTATATAAAGGGGGTAAAAATGGTGCTATTTCCGTTATGTTTTCTTATTATTAGAAACAAAAGAGAAAAAAGTAGAACAAAACTGAAAATGGATTATATTTCAGGATCCTTTGGAAGACACTGCATTTCAACTGAGAAAAGGTAAACACTTGCTCTTTATTTTTACACTGTAACTGAAATTGTTAGTACACCGAACAACTGGATATATAAGTGCATGCAATGGCGTCCTTCCTCAGTGGTGTTTTTCTGCAGCGAAAGCACTTTGTGCCTATGGAGACAAAAGCAGTATTTTTTGTTGTCTAAAATGTCATAATGTATAATAATAATAGTGATGTTTCTATGAGTGAACTACTGTACTTTTTCAATAGTGTGTGACATATTGAGTTCTAGTTCGATAAATTGCACTCCTTGTCCAATTTTATGAAATACAGAATACATTAGCTGTAAGAGAAAGGACTGCTGCGTTACTGATAATGTGAATTAAAACAGGACTTTTGGCAGCACTGCATGCATCTAAAATTTTTATTATTTTCTTCCTTCCAGAGAGCAGTTCTCATGGAAGGTTAATCCTTAGTTTAAAAGGCTATGGTGTGATATTTCAGTATACTTAGGTCTTACTAAAAAGCTCAATCATAATCATTTTTATTCTGTGTCATTTTAATATCTATCCCTACATGTAAAACTTGGGTTTAAATCTTCATGTTTTGCATAAGCCTTCAGTATTATGCATACATCATGCCAAGTAAATATTAATATGTTTTACCTAGATTTATCAAAACACGATTCTGATTTTTCAATGCTAAATAATTCAATTTTGAGACTTTTTATTATAATATTATGTTTGTTTATATTGTTGGTATAGCTGAGCACAAATCAAAATAACAAGACTATAGTTTTGTATACACTTATTCTTCTACTGGAATAAAATTCCCAGTTCAAAGAAACAAAATTATTGGTCTTTTGGCATTTGTAATTGCAGAAGACATACTTCTACCTTGATAAATGTATTGATAGTTGCATAATTTAAATGGTAGTTGCATAATTTAATATGAAAACACTAGAACTTGGTGCATTATGTATGTTTTTGAGGAAACACATTTCATCACTATAACCACTACAGTATGACACTCAATGCAATAGAGTTGACCATTTGCATTTGCTCTCAACTATACGCAGATAAAATCATCTATGCCAAGTTCTGGGGATTTTAGGATGCAAACAAAGTAGTTAATATTTTATATGAAGTTTTCATGGAACATATTTAATATGTTAAACATCTGTAATTTTGGGAAGTTAGTTTAAAAAATCAAATTCAGATAAAGTTATTTTCCCAGTTAAAATTTCTGTAAGTTAGTGACAGATGTTTCTGTATAACACAATAACATCAGAGGACAAGTATGTAGCCTTTAATTTTGTTGAAGATATTTTCAGTAAAATCCTTAACTTTCTTTTTATCAGCGTTCATATTACCTGGCAAAGGATAATAAGGACCCATATTTTAGAAATAATCTAGTGGAAAAGGTGATTCGAATGAATACTTATCTGGGTGACAAATTAACCTTCGATATAAGTCACATCACTTAGGCCAATTACATATTTAATAGGCCTATTTTCAAGTTATTTTGACTGTGCACAGTTTATCATTGTAGAGTTATATCTGAATGCAAATTTTTTGCACACACTAAAAATTGCAGGAGTGGAGGAGAGAGAGAGAAGGTCAAGGAAACTTGATATTGGCGTTAATTATGGTAATGTAATAGCTCCCTGGTTAAATTTTATTTTAGGAAATTTTAACAACAAAACCAAGTAGAACTATTATACAGATATCTATCTTTCTGAAAGTAGATGGGAGAACTATGTTTAATAATAACATAAAGTAATTAATTCTCTCTTAGACAAAGAGAATTTATAAAGAATATGATATCTTGAAATCAGTTTTACATAGTTAGTAAGTGAATAAGTACAATTTGAAAGATAACACATTAAGGAGTCATCCACATTGTCTACTTTTATTAGCATAAAAATCAATGGATTCTCCCAATTGGCTCAGACTTTGAAATTTATGAATTTTAATTATCACTGATGTTAATGCTATTAAAATTATTTTTGAGTGTCTGACATAAGGGAGAATATAATTTTCAAATCAGTAATATCATATTTTAGAAAACAATGAGGCATATTTGACTTTCAGCAGAAAGTCTCCAAGTGATACTCGAAACCAAGCAAACTAAAACGTGCATAAAGATCGATATGGCAGCATTCCAGTTAAATGTTTTATAAAAGCTTCATCTCTCCCACAAAGAACATAATGTTGGCCATTTTAATGGCAGTTTAAAAACATATCCTTCAAATACCGCCATCAGCCATCCAGAAAGAATAGAATACAAAATATATGTATCAAAAAACATAAAATCTCATGTAAACTTCAGTTTTATTTGACTGATATTAAGAATTTTCTTTGCTTCTTATTAGAGGAATTACCGTGATTATAGATGTCTAAATGTGTGTTAAGAGGATCACCCAATAAATGGTAAGTTGTTGAAAGTCCAAACTAATAATTCAGTATTTTGATCCACATCTGTTAACAAAGCCATTTTTAATGATTTGTTAATAATTAGCAATGATTTCAAACATACACAGTATTTTAACTCTACTTTCCCACAGAAATTTTTCTCTTAAATTTTTCGTCAGTTTCTTTTTTCTAGGCCATTGTTAGGCACCTAATAAAAGCCTTACTTAACAAATAAAGGTTTTTGCTTTCTTTATTACAAATTCTAGTTTATTTAAATGCTTGGTATGAAACAGAGTATCTTCTAAAATGCTGAAAAATATGGGAACTTTCCAACATGTTACATTTTGTTTTTCAATTTTGAACATGGTAAATGTATAACATGATTCAGAAGTAAAGGATGTTTCATGTGGGTTCTGATAATGCCCCTATAATAGCAGAACAATGAGTAGAAAATTATAGAGCATGACACTTTCACAATCCGGATGTTTTAAAATTAGCTTTACCCAAAGATAATTGAACGTTCATCAAACATATAACAAAATATGCCTTCAAGATGACTATATCTATATCTTTCTATCTATCTATCTATCTATCTATCTATCTATCTATCTATCTATCTATCTATCTATCATCTATATGAGAGACTTAGCTAGCATCAATTGAATTAAGTGCAGTAGCAAGACTTTTTCCAAGTTATTACATGACTCGTTTTTACACAACTATTATTAGATACACACTGGTTATTCAAAAGAATAGGAAAGAAGTAAGAAGAAATGAGAAAAAGAAAGAAAATAACAAATAACGCAAAAGAATTATTTTAATTTTGACAATAACATTTAGAAATAAAAGGAAACGAGATTATTTTCTGAAAGATAACTCTAAATTCAAAGCAGAAGTTTATTTCAGGAATGGTAAATCCTTTCAGGAAGAAGAGATATCCTAAATCCAGGTTCTGGAAGTAAATAATCACAACTAGGTCCCACTCTTTCTGTATATGTGATTTGATGGCTGCCCTACTTAAAAAACAAAACGAAATCAAAACCAAAACAACAAAAACTTCTCTCCTGCTGTTCATCTCATCTCCATTAAGGTTTTAACAAAAAGCAATCTTTACAATTGTGACTTACATGTTGTATTACAGGAATACACCAGTAAGCATAATCATAAAGCCTTTAAAGAAATAGGAGTTATGTAGAAAATTACTGTTTTAGTAAGGAGGAGAATTTAAGAATATAGAGTGCATCCACAGAGCAGAGCCTGGCAGGGGTGAATATTATACAAGATAAGGCATCATGAAAATGGAAAGTGGAGTAAAGTTACTTATGTTTGGAGTAAGCAGAGAAGTATATTTATGTGTGAAAATGAAGATAGGCCTTTATATGTAATTATCCTTAGACAGATACTAGAAACCAAGGTAATCTAAGGTAATCTAATTTTAGAAGTTCTGTAACTGTGAGCCCTCTCCTGTGACAGCCACCACCTCATCCCACCCATCACTTGTTGAACCTTAGCTTCTTGAATCTGTTTGTTCTGTTGTCACAATAAGTTGCTTAAGACTCTAGCCATAATACTCAATAAGCTTACCTATAACCTTATCTGTCACTCAACAGTCTTAGGGAAATTTTAGATAACAACTTAACATGTTTTTGTTCTTCTTCATAGGAAAAAAAAGTAAAGAGAAAAAGATCATGATGCAATGATTTGAAGGTTTGCTTTGTAGAGAAGAACAGAGATCACCCAAGATGCGCGTGAGCATCTGATGGCATCTCCAAGTCTACACGTTGAGATCTTATCAAGCAACTGAAAACCATAGAAACTTACCCTAACTCCTCCTCCCTTTCCACTTTTCAAGCTGAAAATCCCTTACTCTCAGTCCAATGAGCAAGATGCATTTGAGGTATTTCCAAGTCTCTCATCCTCTCATTGGTGCCTTCTCGATCAATAAACATTTTTTGCTCCAAACTCTGAGGTTTTGGATTTGGCTTTGTGAAACATCGGACACATGAACCCGGAATTCAATAACGGTTCTACCGAGACTACTTCGTAGAATATTATAACAATTCACCTTAACTTTTGCCTCTGATGAACATTTTACCAAATTGACACTTAAATTTCTCATTGGGTGTCTCAGTATACCTGAGTCATAAACTTAGCAATGATATTGTTTCAAAAGAAATGATCATCTCTGTCTATTAATTGAATCACTTTCTTCCAATAATTCAGTCTTTGTTCTTGGAATTATTTCTTCTCTTTTTTTCTCCTTGCATATGATTAAATCCAGACCATGTTTTCTTCAAATTTATGATGTATATCACATTAGCTGATTTATCCATTACCTTATTTTTGCATACATAGTTGCTTAATAACTATTTCATCCATTCAATGAATGTTTTGAGTACCGAGTATGGGGTAGGCAAGGTACTATGCACTGATATTATCACGATGATTACAGTCCCTGCATGGCGCTGATGTAATGTTAGATCAAGTTGTTTAACTTAGCGACACGGGTTTTTGTTTGTTGTTATTATTTTCAAAATTTATTTTTATTCCTCTATCATTTGGTTCATTGCAATAGTTTCCTTTTGCATATTTCATGTAACTGATCTCACACGTTACAAAAAACTTTAGGAAATATTTTCTTCTGTTTGTTTTTGGAGATGCTGTCCAGTCACTTTTCAGTCATTGCTCTTTATAAATCCACAGAAACTGCATTTCTGATGCAATAATCTACTTATTGCTTTTATTGACAGAACATTTATTTTGTCTCCTTGTCTCTCCTCAACTTTTTTCCTGCATATTAAAAAACTATCTATCATGAAATTACAATAAAATCGTGAAAATAATTTTTAAATATTCAGTATAAATGTTTCCAGACTATGAGCTTTTTCACTTTTTGATTTTTCATTTCACTCTTATAATTCTCTCACTTTTTTCTTTTCTTTTTTTTTTTTTTACCTTTTAAAGTTTCATATTCCATTTAAAGATAGTAAACCTCAGGATGAAAATATTGTGATCACATGCGTGCACACACACACACACACACACGCACGCAAGCATTTAATTCTTAATCAATAAGGATAGTTGGTTTAAGTAAATGAAGTGTAATCTATTAATTATCCATGATTTATAGTGCAAAGGGCAAGTGTTATTTAATTATGGTTTTATAATCCTATTGCATTTCACACTGCTTTTTATTGTTCTTATAAATTTTTCCAGAATCATATCATAACTTATGTCTTTATGTGTGCTGGCTTTTTTTTTTTTTTTGGAAAACATCAAAACATGATAAAGTGGAGTAATAATCTCTCTCTGCACTTAGTCAATTATTTGAGTGTCATTCTTTTGAAGATTAGCATAAAATATGATTACTCCTAAAAATGTAAGTGATAGCACTGATTATGGGAATCCTTTGAACTTTCAAGGTCTCGTTTAAAAGTCATCCTATCTGTAACATCTCTGAAGTGGTAAAATTTCCAATATCTGGAAGGCCATACCCTAACTTTATTTAAAATATATTTTTATGTCATTTGTATCATAGCTAATTATATATCACCTTAAATTTTAATCCAGATATCTCCTCCAAGACACCTTGTGCAGGTTTGGCTAAATGCCTACACTCTTTGTTTCTTTGGAACTGAGTGCCAAATGCTAGTAACAATTCGCTGCATCAAATAGAAAAATATCAGTTAATGATTATCTCTGTCTGTTAGATGTAGGCATTTGGAGGATGCTTTTTTCAACTATCAATTCCCCATACATATCAAGGAGTTTGGCACAGAACAGACAATAACTAAATGTGACCGAAGTAATCCTTGGATTATGTTCTAATTTCTGCCTTCCAGATGTCAGTTAGGTTAAGAAGACAGTATAAAATCTCTTAATTTGCCTTATGTTTCCAGTTATAATAGAAATATATATCACACTAATAGGATATTATGTAATTGTTTAGTTTTTTTACACTACACTGTCAACTACTTAAGGATAGAAACTGTTTCTTCTTTTAAAGTGCTGGCACATATTGGTACCAAGTAAACATTTCTTGAATGAGGTAATGTAACTAGTAATGAGAAGACTGAGCAACATCTCTCTTAATGAACTGTAGGCATTTTCATAGCAATGCTATTCATTTTTGTGTTTTTCATGAGAACAACAAATACTTACTAAAATAATACATCAATTATGAGATTATATGTTGCCATAAGTGTAAAGCAACATCCAAATATCAGGATTTGGGGCTAGAGGGCAGGAAATGAAAGTTTAAGGGTTAGGGTTTGGGTTAGGAATCGTGAAGGTTTCCACTTAAAAGGACAAAAACTAACACAAAAAAATGAAGACAAGAAATCCTGAAATAAAACAAAAAATGGAAATTTTGTGTCCTCTATACCTCTGAATGCTTCCTAACTAGCATTATTTATAATACACATAATTTATACAGATTATTATTTTACTCATAAAATAATATCTTTAACGTCCTTAAACTCATTTTTCCTTCTTGATATTTTTCACACAAAGTAAAAGCTTGAATCCATTTGTCTGAAAACAGTGTTAGTCAAATCAGTTTAGCTGTTTAGTAACTAAGTGAACCACAAACATCGACTTGCCTAAACATATATAAGCACCTGTCGACTTCAATATGTTGTTCGTTGCTCATATTGAATATCGGCCACGATCAATTGGTGGGAGGTTTTTGTGAAACATCAACCATAAGTATGATAATGTTCCGCCTTGCTAGGTCTAAAAGAAGTCTGACTCCACTCAGAGTGTTATCCTATTGTGTTTTCCAATCTCATAAAACAGCGAAGCAAAATGAGACATTGATATCTTTATAATGGTCGGATGAAGACAATTCCTGGTGAATATACTTGAACATTTTGGATAATCAGGTGCTTTTTAAAATGACTATATGTCTGACAGCAAATCCATAAAACCGACATTTTTGTGTCAGTGTTGTGGCTTCTTGACTTTTAAATTCCAACATTAGCACATGTGGGTCAATAAATCTTAGTAATGTCCTCAATTAAAATGTCTACGCCCTTATTATGCTTACAAGAGAACTACTGCAAACGGTTTGCTGTAAAAGCAGTCTGAATGAATGGAAGCATTTTACCTGATGCATGCATGACATGGTCGTGTATGGCATAAATTATTAGAAGTCAGGTTAACGACTCCAACTAAGTTAGAAAACAGATACTCTATACAAAGATGCAAACTGGATGGGATTCCAGATTATTGCCTTTTCCAAGATACAGTGAAATTTCATTTCATTTTCACAGATTCACTATTTTTCATAGTAAATATATATACAATCATCAGACCAATAATTCATGTATTTATGAAATAATCACCTACAACTTCTTTTTTACATTCTCCTGAGGCGAGTCCATTCATTCAACAAATATATAATTAATTCCAACTATCTGACCAGTAATATATTAGGTCGGTATAGATAAAGATGAATAATAAATTCATGGAATCCTAAACTAATGAATAGATAAAGATGAATAATAAATTCATGGAATCCTAAACTAACCACTTAATAAATTCATGGAATCCTAAACTAACCACTTTATAAACTAAGCAAGATGATACAACATGGTATAAATTGTATAGAGGTATCGTTCAAGATACTGTGGGATCACAGAGAAAGAAGAGACTTGGTCAGTTTGTAGAGGTCCAAGAAATTTCATATGAGGAATGACTGAAAGAAGACACTTGTAAAGAAATAATATTTCAAGGAAAATAAGGAGGGAGTACGGAGAGAATACATAAAGCAAAATTTCACCCAGAATATGATATATTCCTCGGAAACTGCAAGTGATATTAAGCGTTGTGAAAAGTGGCAGAACATTAGCCCGAGTAGACAGCCTGGGATGTGCATGGTTTTTGATATTGGTCTGCTGGGTGATATCCTCTAATATTAATACATTTTTATAGGAAACTATCTGTAGAGTCAAAAGAGTATAGACTTTGAAATCAGACAGACTAGAAACTCTGTTCACTATTAAAAGAAGCATAACCTAGTGGTTAAAATGAATGGCTTTTGAGCCCAAATTTCTGGGTTCAAATCTGGGCTGTGCCATTTTCCAGAAGTGTGGGATTGCATAAGTTAGTAAGGGATGATACGTGCATACTGAGCAGTTATCCCTTTCCCTCCCGTCGTCAATTGCACGGAGAGAGCAACCAACACAATGGGCGATTATGTTATTGTTCCCATGATTCACTCCTTTCTCTGTGTGAGAAGATTAAACAGATTCTTGCTCACAGTCAGGGGACCCTCAGGGTCAATGGGATGTGAGCAAATGTGACGTTGATCATGTCCCAGCAGAAGCTGTAGGAGCCATCGCTTATTTCTAGCTGCCCTATTTCCCTCTGCCCTGAGACTAGTTAACTTGGTTTTTCTAAAATCTGCAAAAAAAAAAGACTTTAGTTCAAAGGCAGAGCCACTGCAATTCCACAGCTGACAGGTAACCTGAAGGGAAGTGGCTGATGCCAAAAGTAAGGAAAACTGAAGACTTTAGGTTGAAAAGGAGCTCTTAATGACATTAGAGTCAATCACTTCACATTTTACAACTTTTCTCTGATCATTACTGTCGCCCTTACATAAACCAACCTGCAGCCTCCCTGGGCATTTCGTTTTCACTCTACTTATCAGATGTGCTCAAACTAATGTTACAGTGATTCATCTGGTTTCTCCTAGCTAAACTTCCTATTTCTGCTTTTAGAATTACTAGAAAGACTTTTTGCCTTCCTCCTAATATTTTGGCAAGAAAAGTAGATTTTGGAAAGTGTCTGAGAGATATTGTTTATGTACAATAACAGATCCTAGGCAAAGTCAGTGCTGACAAATGCAAATTAATGGGTAAAATGTAATGCTATTTGGAAGTTTGTAAATGCTTCTAAGTTACATCTAATGAATTAATATGTTAATATAAACTATCTCAGGAAGTCGAAGTATAATCACCTGAAAAAAACAAGCAAGAATATAATTATAACTATTTTAATCATATTATAAAATGCACATAAGAAGACACAGTGCATTTGCATTTTAGTTGAAAAATATATAGAGATGAGATTTGAATATTAAATCATGTTATTGTGCTTATGCAAATCAAATCCTATTTAAAACTTATTCAGTATAATGAGGAGTCTAATGTTGCTTTGCTTTTTAAGTATATACTTAAATGATGAAATTCCCATCACATTTTTTGACTCCTCTTCAAATTCTTTGATGTCTAGAATGTACTTCGTTTTCTTATGAAAATGAAAAGACTTCCTTGCCTGGTATTATGTGCTGAGCACTGAGATGTCTTTACTCATTCAAAAGCAGCTGTGAAATTCAAACTACAGTGATTTGATTCAGGAGAAACCTCACCCAATGGTCTATCAATACTCAACAGATTCTTAAAATATAAGTATAGTTTTATCTTGCTAATATGGTGTCTAGTAGCACAATACAAGTACAGTAGTCAGATTACAAAGAATTGCATCTGTACATCCAAGGTTAGATTATACGATGATTGAGGTTTTCCCAGAATTCTCTGGCACTATCTAAAAATCGCAAAACTAGAGGTAATCAGAAATATCTATTTTCCAATGCGTGGGAAACATATTTGGAAGAATCTTAAATTTTACTGATACAAGCTTAAGTAACATGACTTTATTTAGTATGAAATATTAATAAACAGTATAGTCGATATTATTTGAGGATATCTCTAATAATATAAAAAATGGGAAGATCCTTAAAATTTTATTCCTTGATTAAAAGGAATGGTGTTAATTTATTATATCTCATGTTCTTTAAAAAAATTAAGGCATTTATGGTATCAAAAAATAATATATCAATATATATGGCATTGAAAATGATAAACTGCGATCCACGCTACTGTGTTTTTCAAACAATACTAAGAGAACTGAACTGTTTAAGAAATCGGTTTTGTCCTCAGGAGTTACTACCTCAATTACTGAATATACTATAATGTAAGAAATGTATTTGGCAATACAGTGAACCTTTGCTTCTTTACTTTTTTAAGATTACTAGGAATGCCATGCCAACAACATTTTGAATGTGTGATTACATGAACCTGTTAAGAGACAATTATAAATTACTTAAATATGAATTATAAATAATAATGGTGCCTTTTACATCTCAATAACTGAAAGTAAAAATTCTTAATTTTCAGAAATCAGTTTCTAGCTACCTCGACAGAGAAGATCACCCATCTATTAACATCTGGATAATGTCCAGAACAGCTTCACAAATCGATTTGCCAGCAGTGACTTCCCAAAGTAATCTGATTGAATTGAAAGAGAGAAGAATTAAAATGAATGAAGGAAGAGGTGAACTATCTGTGTTTAATTTCGAGTTTCATCAGAAATCGATTAACTAGCTGACTTTGGGTCCAAAAGAATTAATTATACTCAGTCCCCAGGATAATTAACAACACTATGGCCATCTCCCAAAATATTCATTAAACAGTTAGGAACAATATGAAATTCAAATTAAAATTGAAAAAGAGATTAAATAGAAGTAGTCATCTCTGAAAAGAATCATACTACATCTGAGATGAAATCATTTGAGCAATACAAAATATGGAAATACATTTTGTGTTACATTTAATTATCATTAATTCCAGAACTGCAAGCTGGCAGCTATTTTAGGCTCATTACAAGGACTAAAACGGGATAGAATGTTAATATGAATCTATCCTCATTGGAATAATGGGAATATGCTTCAAAGTTAAGAAGAGTTTAAAAATAAAGTTCAGAGTTTTGGTTA
>NW_011888900.1:2375570-2378004 GCF_000151845.1 Pteropus vampyrus
AACCTTGTGAAATCCTTTTTAATATCCATTAATTTCATTCTTAAATCCAATACATGTATAAAGGATGCACAAACGAAGAGATGACATTTTCTAACAGGGGGCAAACTAAATCCTAAAATGACCGTTTTTTAAAGCGGAAGCAAGATGTAATGTGAGAAAGGATGAGTGATGTGGTGCTATTAGTCCAAATAATGGGGACTATTTACACAGAAAAAAATCATCATTAAATTCTTCAGGTAGACAGGTGAGAAGAAGAACACAAAGGTGAAAAGGCTCTGCTGTGTTCTAAGCAGAGTCAGCGGAGCTTGGAGTTTATAGAGCAAACCTCCAGTTTGGTACCTGAACAACGAAGGAAAAGCTTAAGCTCGACTTCCAGTCACCAAGAGCCTGTCTTCAAACACAGTTCACATCTGAATTTTAGATAAAAAGGAAATAATCTGAAAAATATCAGAAAAACTAAGAGAGTGTGAAAATTGAGGGTTTTAAAGCAAAGTATAACGACAAAATCTAGAGAAAATCTTTTTGAAATATCAAGAAAATATGGGATAAATCCAAGAAGACTCCTACACCTAGATACCACTAAAATAATTTAAAATTATTAAACTAAACTGAATATATGGTAAATACATATCTATGAAAAACTGGAAATTAAATGTCTACAGAACAAAAGAGGAAAACTGCACTGTAACTAACCTAGACCTCTGAAAGGAGAAAATGAGAAGCACAGTTTTAAATTTTCACCCTAACATTGTGTTTCATGTTAGATTCTAGAATGGGCTCAGAGATTCCAGTACTTCTTCAAAGCAAAGACTTAATTCTCTATCACAATATTGATCAGACAGGCTTAAGAATCTCATATCCTGTTTCAAATAGGACAGGTGGAAGCATTTGTGTGCTTTTTAGACAGGAACCTAAAAATATTGTCTTACTTGTAGATTATTTTCTTTTTGATCTTTTTTTTAGTTATAGAAGCATCAGTTTGCTTTGCTTTTTCAAAAGGAACACTCCTAAGCAACCTAACTTAAAGTATTTATTGAAAGTATATGGAAAAATTATAAAAAGTGATAGTTTTTCTATCTCCATTTTTTATATTTTAAGATTCAGCTATCGTACTAATCCAAGGGCACTGAGCATATATGGTCTTATTTTTAAAAAGAAACCATATGTGACAGGGATGTAATGAAGAATGTATATTTTCATTTGGTATTGGGTGGCTTAATGCATCTGCTGGCACCAGGCACTGTTGCTAGGGAAATAGGTAAAATTTTAATTTAAGAAATGATTTCCACACTGAGACAAATTTATTATGCTGTTGAGTTGCCTGAATTATCAATTTTTAAAATTTTAACCAGAGTTATATTATTTAAGTCACACAGCAGCTGAAGTTATAAAATGTATAAAATATACAAATGCAGTTCATTTATATAATAATACTTTAACTTTTTAATCACACATATCTACAAATGCATGCTTTATTGTCCATTGAAACTGGAAGGCATTTTGTAAGCTCTTGTCATTATACAAGGTCATATTTTATTATGGTCTCATTTCTGAATAAATCTGCTTTTGACCAAGCCTAAAATTAGCAAGTGAAAGCCAAGTGAGAATGAACATAATTTTGATGGCGTAAAATTAGTGAAAGATACATTCTGGAGAATTAGGTATATTCTGTGCAACACTCTGCAGCTTTATATGCCCTGGTTCTCAAAAGGGGAAAATCATCACGGGTAAAAAATAAATGGGAAGAAACCCATTGAAATATAAGCTTAAAAAAATACAAGTTTAGTAACACAAGGAAGATTTGAACAGCATATTATATTTCCTACAGCCCGTGTCATGTTCATGTCCTTAGATATGTCCTTGGATCTGTTCCTCACCTCTGTTCCATGCTATCCATTCTAGAGTCTCCACACCCTGAACAAACACCTCTCCCGGTCTCAGTGGCTTCACTGGTATTATGACCCTGAATTTCATAACGAGGCATTCCCAGGCCAGGATTACTTGTCATTTACCATCAAATTTGGACAACTGAGGATCAAGAACGTCCAGGTGGACCAAATGGCCCCCAGCATATTCTGCCCCCAACATGTAACAGCAGTCCTATGCATAATTAGTAATCAATTGCAGTTAACCCTCCCAAGGCAATGTGTCACCTTCCTGACAGCTGTACCCTTGACATGAGTTATCCAAAGTATCCTTGGTCCCCTGTACCTTATAGTGAAAATGAGTTAGTTAAGAAGCTAGACTTTATGAACTCTTGTATATTTCTACTTCCTGTCTTTGCCATAAGTGCCTTTCTACAGAGATGGTTCCCCGACTCTAGTCGGAGCTCAGATTACACGTATTTGGAGTAGACTTGAGCCCAGATTAAGAGAAGAGGTAAATCCAGATGGATCCATAGCTTGAAGCAGAGCCTTCAAACTGAGCTTATCCT
>NW_011888900.1:2378054-2379694 GCF_000151845.1 Pteropus vampyrus
CATTGAAACTGGAAGGCATTTTGTAAGCTCTTGTCATTATACAAGGTCATATTTTATTATGGTCTCATTTCTGAATAAATCTGCTTTTGACCAAGCCTAAAATTAGCAAGTGAAAGCCAAGTGAGAATGAACATAATTTTGATGGCGTAAAATTAGTGAAAGATACATTCTGGAGAATTAGGTATATTCTGTGCAACACTCTGCAGCTTTATATGCCCTGGTTCTCAAAAGGGGAAAATCATCACGGGTAAAAAATAAATGGGAAGAAACCCATTGAAATATAAGCTTAAAAAAATACAAGTTTAGTAACACAAGGAAGATTTGAACAGCATATTATATTTCCTACAGCCCGTGTCATGTTCATGTCCTTAGATATGTCCTTGGATCTGTTCCTCACCTCTGTTCCATGCTATCCATTCTAGAGTCTCCACACCCTGAACAAACACCTCTCCCGGTCTCAGTGGCTTCACTGGTATTATGACCCTGAATTTCATAACGAGGCATTCCCAGGCCAGGATTACTTGTCATTTACCATCAAATTTGGACAACTGAGGATCAAGAACGTCCAGGTGGACCAAATGGCCCCCAGCATATTCTGCCTCCAACGTGTAACAGCAGTCCTATGCATAATTAGTAATCAATTGCAGTTAACCCTCCCAAGGCAATGTGTCACCTTCCTGACAGCTGTACCCTTGACATGAGTTATCCAAAGTATCCTTGGTCCCCTGTACCTTATAGTGAAAATGAGTTAGTTAAGAAGCTAGACTTTATGAACTCTTGTATATTTCTACTTCCTGTCTTTGCCATAAGTGCCTTTCTACAGAGATGGTTCCCTGACTCTAGTCGGAGCTCAGATTACACGTATTTGGAGTAGACTTGAGCCCAGATTAAGAGAAGAGGTAAATCCAGATGGATCCATAGCTTGAAGCAGAGCCTTCAAACTGAGCTTATCCTCGATCATCCAACCCAGGTAATCCAAAGTTTCATGAGTGATAAATGATGTGTTTAAGGATACAGAATTTTGACTTGGTGTGTTACACAGATAGAGTGAATACAGAAATCCATATCTGGAAGCAAGATGCTGATGAAGGAGAAACCTAAAGTGGTCAACAGCATCAGACAGGCCCAGGCAAGTGAGCCCTTTGACAATCAGAGATTCCTAAACCACTGGATTTTGGGGTGGTTTGTTATTCAGTCAATGCTAACCCCTATTTCAGGAAAAAACAAGATAGTTGAACCTATTCTTAACATCCTCTTGCTATTCTTCAACATAAAAAATCATTATTGTATAGAAATGTAAGAAAGGGTGGAGAATCAACGAAGAAAAAACATGAAAGAGGGAAGCAGAAAATTATGAAAAAATGGTTGAAATATAAGGAACCAGATGGTTTAAGGTAAACGGTATCTAGAGTGCGAAGGTCATTTGATGAGAGGAAGCAGCATGGACAATGGGGAAAAGAGGGTGTGGCGAAAAGAAAGTGTAATTAGAAAGACGGAGGGGAACGATGATTAATATTAGTGAACATACTGTGAATTTGGGCTGGAAAAAATTCATTTAATGATGTTTTAAAATATCATAGAAAAAGTATATTGAAACAAGACTGGTGTAACTAAATTTTTAGAGCACTTAGAATTTATAA
>NW_011888900.1:2382719-2401640 GCF_000151845.1 Pteropus vampyrus
AGTTTGAATACACAGAGGCAAACAGTATCCTTTGTTACACCTTCATTCTTACTCATTTATATGTGACCTGTGATTATATGAAAGCAGGAAAATCCAAGAAGCCAAAAATATGTAGTGTAAAATGCCAATTACAAGCAAGGGCAGGCTTTCATTGTTGCGATGAAATACGTCTCCGCCTGTTCTCTACACAATGGAACTTTTGTGCACCGTCCATACAAATCAAGGGACATACAGTGGTTTAGGAAAAGAAGTAGAAGCTTTGGAACAAAGGCGAACAAAGTGCAAATCACGGGCCATTGTCAAGCTGTGCAACTTCTTCTCCATCAGTGAAATAAAGCTAACAATACATATTTTACAGGATTCTTGGGTGAAAGGAAAGCAATAATGCCATCCAGTCTATGGTATTTTGTTACAGCAGTACAGATGGGCTAAGACTAATCCCTACACCCCTTTGGACAGGCTGTCACACAGGAGGTTATGTCTACCTGGTTGGCCTTAGATTGAGTTAGGACAAATAAATAATAAATGAAAAATTATAAAAAATCTAAAATTGAATTTTAAAATGATTAGTTAATTGACAGAAAGTTTATCTTGGTGAAACCAATGGAGTCCAAAAGAATATTTACTAATAAATAAACTTATCCCATTTTTATTTATTGCTCTCCCAGATATTTATTTCTCAGGAAGTTATAGGCTAAGCTTGGCAGTCTAATCACTATATTTAAACATGTATTAAAGACTCAGAACCCTATACTTTGGGGAAATCTTTTCATACCACCAAGAATATCACAAGTGCATTTAGCTTCTCTAGCAGGGTTACAGTGGGTCACCCTGAACGTGTTAGGCCAATTCTGCATCGTTTGTGAGAGAGACAAGGAGGGAGACACAGAGAGAGAACATAAACATACAAATAATGCTTTTGAGAAATAAATCTAGTAGAATTCCATACCCATTGAATTTATTTAAGCTTTCTTCAGAGGGTTTACATTTATAAAAATTATAATTGCTTATTTATTTAGCAATAAGAGGTGCTAATTGTTTCACTATTCTTGTTAGATTTCATATAAATAAGGACACTATTAAATTGAATGCATGTATAGTAATGAGAATTACAAGTGTGCAAATAAATAATTAACAAATGGCTCTCTGATGGGAAGAGTGTGTATATGTTTATGTACACATTATTTTATTATAAATTTTACCAATGTAAAGAAAATTTATCATAAAATTTTTAAATGATATTAAAATATTTGTTAAGATTTATTATAAATTTATGTCATTTGGTTCCAGAGAATATTTTCATTGATATTTGTTGAACACTTGTTTTAGTCCAAACAAGTATTGCAATTGATATGAGTGTGGTAGTGACACAAATATTGTTTGATAGTTTCCTTTACTAAGGAGTAATATGCAAATGAAAAATAAATACAGGTGTTGAAATTTATCTCATTTGTTAATAATGTGAACAGCTTTCAAATACTGGAAGAATATTTCCTTAATTATTTGTCTTATTCGTAATATGACAGCTATAGATACACATATTTTGAAGTTTAAGATTAATTAAACACAGCTTCTTAACATTTTCTCCATCATATTTTAAGTGTAGACAATTAGCAAAACAATAAGTCAAGTCCGATTTATAGTATCTGTCAGTTTTGAGATATAAATGCTGACATCGTTGTTGATTTGTAGATACCCACCCGATATTACTGAATGTGAAGTTAAGAAGAAATACACATTAGAGCATCATCTTTTAGTTGTCTACCATGAGGACTCAAAAGGTGAAAATCACATCAAGGGCATAAATAACATTAAAATGCAGCAAAACAATCAAGAAGTGATGAGCATTTACATTTTAACATAATTTATTCAATTATAAATTTATAATATTTAATTTCCAATAATGGCTGTGTTTAACTACCAGCTCACAAAAATTCCTGAAAATTTTATCATCGGCCTTCCCAGACTGGTACAAGCTAGCTTTGGCACACTACTGAAGACGAAGAGAAACATAAACACATCCTGAATAACTAGAGACAGTAACCGTGATGTGGTGTGGTGTGGTGTGGGGAAGACTGGAGAGAAAATACTGTCTCTAAATATTTGAAAGAGTTTATGTGGAAAAGAAACTGTCCTGGTTCTGAGTCTAGGAATCTGTAATTCAATCAATGATGCAGCTTGTAATTTAAGAGAGATTATCTTCAATTTAATATAAGAACCAACTAAAAAAAATTAATCCTTACAAATGTATTGTGGACAACTATTTTTAGCTATGAAATACAGAGAGCTTGAAATGTGTCGCTCCAGTATTCCAACAACAACAGAAATGAACAGATTTAAAATTGATAATTTTTCTTGGCTACATCAAAGGACCGAATTCACACAATAAACCACCACGACAAAATCTACAAACCCAGAGGAATCCAGATAATCGCAGTACATCTTCTTACCTGGTGCAGAAATCACTGGAGCCCTAAAGTGGTAAGATGCTTAAATGGCGATATTGCGGATAAAAATAAAAGCAAGTAACTCCTAATGGCTGCAGTCTTGGAAGGACTCCCACACGTTTGTGGGGTTTTCCTCCATGAACTCACCAGGTTCTCACAAACAACAAAAAAGAAGAGACCATCCCCTGTATCTCTGGCAGGGAGAAGGAGATGAAACCAGAGTGTCTCCATAACAGAAGCCTGCTCTCCAAGGAAAAGACCAAAGCCTTATGCCAGCTGTGGAATGTACCCTCACACTTCAGCACAGTCTAGTCTTCCTATTTCATCTAAAGGGGAGGAGGGTGGAAGGGAGAAGCTATCTGACTAGAAAAAACAAAAACAAAAACTTATGAAGTTAACAACCCAGAGACACAGATCCATTAAAAGGCTGAGATCTAATCATCAGATTATAAACTGCACCACTCCCCAACAATTTACCATTTTATCAACAGGGCTTTGGTATAATAGCTACCGAACGGCACAGCCCATTTCTGAGGATGAATGCTTAGGGGAGCCCAAAGCCAGGAGGGGAGAGAGGACAAGAACACTACGGACAATTTGAAGTCTATGGCGATTTCAGTTACAGTAAATATTAAAAAGGCCAAATGCTTATCCAGATTAACATAAAACCTCACACTAAAGGAAAAATTACCTGATACATGCTTTCAATCCAGAATTAGAAACCATTGTAAAAGGTAAGAAAAAACACTCTGAATAGACAAAGCCAGCATAGGTGTTAAAAGCGTTAAGCAGGAAATTTAAAATAACTGTGATAAATATCTTCAGGGTTTCAGTGCATGCTGACCACATGTAATAATAAATGGATACTGTAAGCACAGACACGTAAAGAAGCATAAGAAAATGCTAGAAATAGAAAACTCTGCAAAAGAATGAAAAGTCTCTTTGATAAGCTTACCGGTACTGCATCTGGCCAATGAAAAAATCCGTGAGCTTGATGAGAGGACAGTAGAAACTCCCAAACTAAAAGGCAAAGAAAAAAAAATTAAAATCCTGGTACATCCAATAATTATGGGACAATATCCAAAGGTGTAACATGCACTTCAAATCCAACAATGTGTAAACAGAATTTTACAGCATGACCAAATGGGATTTATTCTAGGAATGCAAGGCTGGTTCAACATTCAAAATTTGATCAATGTAATCTACCACATTAACAGGCTAAAGTTGAAAATAAATATGATACTACCAATTGGTATAAAAATTTTTTTTTGACAAAATCTATAACATCCCTTAAAATAAACTCTCTCGAGAAACTATAAATAGGTAGTGATCTCCTAAATGTGACAATTTCATAAATTATTTCATAAATCTCATGAATTTTGTAAATTTATGAAAATCCACAATTAACATCATGCCTAATGAAGAGAAACTAAGTACTTTTCCCCTAAGAGAAAGAAAAATAAAAAGATGCCCCTCTTACCAGTCTTATTCAGTATAATACTGTAAGTCCTATCTAGTGCAAGAAGACAGGAAAAACAAGGAAGGTATACAGATTGAAAGAAAGATATAAAACTTTTAAGAAAACTATCGGCGACATTATTGTCTATATAGAGAATTCCAAAGAATCGACTAATAACTGCTGGAGCTAATAGTAAAGTCACATGAAACAAGGTTAATTTGTAAACATTAATTGATTTCCTAAACATGAACAACAAACAATTGGAATTAGAAATGTTAAAAAAAAATACCATTTTCAATAGTACCAAGACAAATGTCATCTTTAAATATGAATCTAACAAACTGGCGCACGTGCGTGTGCATGCACACACACACACGGAGAGATCTTCCATGTTCATGAACTGAAAGATTCAATACTGTCAAGCAGTCAATTCATTCCGACTTGATCTATAAATTCAAGTATTCCTATCAAAATTTCAGCATTTTCCAGAAATTTTATAGATATTAATAAACTGATTCTACATTTTACAAAGAAAGTCAGAGCCCTAGAATAGCCAACACAATACCAAAGAAGAAAACTGGGGGACTCACGTTACCTAATTTCAAGTCTTTCTCTAAAACTACTGTGATCAGCAAAGAATTTTATTGGAGAAAGACCAGACACATATTTCAATGGAACACAACAGAAGCACAGAAAGTTCCCCAGATAAATATCAGCAACTGAGTTTTGACAAAAATATCAAAGGCAATTTGATGGATACTAGATATCCTTCTGAACAAATGGTGGTGGGAAAACTGGATGTCTTTACATGGGGAAAAAAAAGAATCTACACACAGATCTTGCAGTTTCACAAAAAAGAATTCAAAATGAGTCAAAGACTTAATTGTAAAGTTTCCAAAAGAAAATATGGGACAAAGTCTATATAACTTTGGGTTTGGTGATACAGCAACAAATGAGCAATCCTTAAAAAAAGAATGGATATTTTTTAAGCTTACTAAAACTAAAAACTTCTGCTCTACAAGTAACACTGTTAAGGACAAATAAATTTGTAAATGACATATCCGAATAAGGACATACATTGAAAATATACAAAGCCCAAAATAAATATTCATTAGTCCACATTGATATAAATAAATGATTGAGTAGATAAATGAGTAAGTGAAGGACAATAGACTAATCTTTTATGCAGAATTCTGAGTAGTGTATAGGATACTCGATCTTCAAATGGCAGGAATGTAATACCCATGTCAAGTCTGGCCTGCACAAAGCAACTTCCTTCTGGAGTACAGTGTAGGAACGGGTAGGAAAGAATACTTCACAGTGGAGATGCCTGACAAACGCCACTGAGCCAGATAATCAAGATCAACATCAACAGTGATAAGTCCACAGAATGGATACTTGATACAATGTGATGAAAATGGCATTTGCTACTACAGTCATCTCTCAAAAACCACATAATCCCTTTCTAATCATAAGAAAAATGTCAAGCAAATTCCAACTGAGGGGTATCCTACAAAAACATCTCATGAGCACTCCTCAAACCGTCAAGGTCATCAAATATAAAGAAAGTCTGAGAAATCGTTATAGCCAAGAGGAGCCGAAGAGACGTGACAACTAAGTGTGACATAGTTTTCTACACTGGATCCTCCAGCAGAAAAAGAACGTTAGGATATAATCGAAGAAGGTTAGAATAAATTCTGGACTTCAGTTAATAATACTGTACCATCATTGCTTCATAAAGTGTAACAATTGTACCATGCTGATGAATGATGATAGTGATGGGGAAAACTGGGTGTGGGTATATGAACAGTTCTCAATTTTAATGTGAATTTGAAATGGCTGAAAAATAAAAACTCATTTAAAAAAAAACAAAACAAAACACTGTACTGTACTCTGTAGTTCCCCAATACCGAAAATTTTCAAGAAGCTATATGATTGAACGTTGAGCAATTTCCAAAAATCAATGCAAACTTGGACTAATTTCTCGATATAATGTTTTTTATTATATTACAAAGTAAAGTCTTCCTTTCATTTACTTGAAGCTCAGTATAGTTTATTTGACACAGTGTATAAAACGCTGATAAAGTCTCTACCCTCCCCTCGTGATACAGAAATCCACGATATAGAAAAATAAGACATTAAAAGACTTTTTGTTAAAATTTCAGGAACCATGCGAGGTGTTATGCTAACGTTGCAATCTTAGTGAGAGAGGGAAACTGAGCCCAGAAACTGAGCCGGAGGACGAAGGGCTTTCGGCAAGAGATGGTTCCCGATTTGATGCATGAAAATACGTAGTAACTTTTTAGGCGAAGAAGGGAGGAAAAGGTGCTCCAGAAAATAAATCAGGAGGGCACGGAGAGTGGTGAAAGAGAATTCGAGCAGGTACAAGCATGGTGTTGAAGGGACATTCACACCTGCGGGTAGGTCGACGGTGGGCCCTACCTGTCGTGTTAAATAACTTGTATTCTACCTCTGTGTTCAAAGAGATCTGCTCTTTAAATGTGTGACTTAGTTAACTTTTCCTGTCCCCAAGTATAACTTTTATTCTAAGAGTTGCCATAATAATCAAAATAAGTATTTTCCCTCTTCTGATTTGATGTAGTTGTGTAGTATGAACATTTTGGGGTAGAGTTTCACTAACATCTAGATCTTACTGCAAATTTGCTTTCAGAGATGTATACCAGAATTGCTGATATGAGAATAAACATACATTTTCTCATTTGAAAGAACATATAAGATTTTGTTTTCGCCAAACAGAAAAAAAAATCAGGGCACAGTGGAATTAGGCAGATGTCATTCATTCATTAAACAGTCTCAATCAATTCCTTTTAAGAACAAAGAAATGTGGGAAGTTTTTTTCTACATACATATTTCATATTCCTTTAAAATTCTTAAAGCAACGGTACATTTATGCAAAGACATTTAAAAAAATCTTTCAATTGATTTCTGCTCATGTGCACAGAATCCAAAAAATGTAAGGTCCTTGCACAATAGCTAAAATACCAGCTACTGATTTCATAATCTAGAAAGGTTTACCTAGACAATAGTTTTCACCACACATGCTTGCTTCCCATTACTTTCTCCATGTGTTCAAATAAACATTAGATGCATAGCTATTTTTCTAATTGTAATTTCTTAATTAACTGAATAGAGACAAGCACTGTAAATGAGCATCTCATGGTGTGAAGAAAATATCACCCACCAAGTAACACATCCTCTACTAAGGTGATTAAATTAACAGAACTGTAATTAAAGGAACAGGAACTGTTGGTTTCGGCTTTCTCTTGCACAGTATTTCAAAAAACGATTAAAGGCCCTCTTAAGCAGAGACCTTGAACTGCGTTGGTATAGAATAAACTGTATGATAAAGGTTATTTTCTTAACATTTATCTACATAATGGTAACCACTATAGAAAACATCTAACATACACACTCAGAAAGAAATAAGCTCTGTTCACTGATGTCAAAGCAGAAACACACTTATATCACTTGACCACAAGAGCTGCACTATGATCTGTGTAGAATATGTTGTTTCTTTATTATTTGATAATAAATATATTTTCCAAAACAACTGTCTTTCATAATTTTGCAAAATGCTGTTCAACTCTTTGTGCTAAGAGTTCACTGAGGGCAAGTTACAGAGTTGTATAGGTGGGAGTTTAAAGAGTTTATGGCACAGATTAAGTCACAGTCATTCTAGTAGAGAGAATGAGGAGGTTTATTGATCGAGATCATAGATTATTGTCAAAAATATCTGGTTTCAAATATTGCCTCTGATGATTTTTTCTGTTGAAGATGCACTGGAGGCAAGCATTTATCAATAACTCCCAGTGTGTTTTCCACATGGTACATTCTTGTCTATGGGGGCCTAGACTTTGGATTAGATACAAAAATGTTGGCACTAGTCATTCAGCCAGTGGATAAAGAAGTCTCTGCTTTGGCACATGCTGCATTTGATGTCTCATGCCTCTCATTGGTCTTCCAGAGTTGTGGTTATATATTCTATCCGTCGAGACTATACTGACATTATTCAACTGTGCAAATTTACTAATTGAAGCTACCTGAACTTTGTGTTCTCTGCATGTAAAACTCAATAACAATTACGTCTTAATATGAGTCCCCCCAAAAAAAATCTTAAGGAGGATTTTAGTGAAAAAGTTTATTTAGGAGGAGATTACAGAAAACAAGCATGAGAGAGTGAGGAGAGTTAATCAAAGAGCGAGAAACAAGCAGTAGAGCATGTCATAAGCACAGAGAATTAAATTCCACAAGACTTCTGAGGAGCTTTCGAGTGCCTCCTAGAACTGTCCTTCTGTGGAGTGTGAAGCTGAGAATGTATCTACTAGATCTGCTACCTTCGTTCATTAAATCCTGCTAAGCTCAAAGACACTTAGTTTGTTCTGAAGAAGGAAACTGTCAGTGTGCATCTGAGCTCCTAGGAACTGTCCACAGTAGCAGTCGTTTTTATTGTCATTATTATAATGACGCTCATTTTTATTATTCCACGATGAGTTAGATGAATTACGTAGTTTGAGATAGCTCATCTTCTACACATCCTCTTGCATACATTGAAAATAAAAGACCTTTAATCTGCTAGTTTATAACCTACCTCACATATAGACTGTGCAAGATGGGAAGGAACGGATATAGTTTATAGCACATTTTTATCTCCTTGCTAACAGTCATAAAAAACTAACAATCCTCCTTTAATTCCCACTTCTTATTGGCTGTGTTGATCATCTATATCAGTCTCATTAAGTTTGAGTAGCATCATATATTCTGCTTGTCAAAATATCTACATGAAACCCTCTTATTACCAAATAAAGTGCTCCCTCTCTTTTTGTTTTTTCTCATTCTTCCTTTCTCTCTCCCTTCCTTCCTCCCTCCCTCCCTCTACAGCCTCCCTTTGTGCAATTTTGTATAATGTCTAACTACACCATCATCGCTTACGCGCTGTTCTCTGTATTTGTATTCTTCCTTTTCTACTTCTGGCAGTGTGCTACATCATTTTTATCTCTTTTCTCTCGCATATAGTACACATTCAGTCACATATTTTTTTAATTACATTATTTTCCCCTCTAAATTCTTCTTTTCATTCATTCTTTCATTTGATGGTATTTCATCTGTTATGCTAGGCGCAGAGTTTTATCCATCAAATATGGAAGACTCAATCCTGCTTACTTATATTGTCTTCCTGGTTTTTTGTTTGGGACAAGCAGTAGATTACTTGCTAATCTCCCTTTTAAAAAATTCTAGTATTTTTATGCTAGGGGCAGAGTTTTATCCATCAAATATGGAAGACTCAATCCTGCTTACTTATATTGTCTTACTGGTTTTTTGTTTGGGACAAGCAGTAGATTACTTGCTAATCTCCCTTTTAAAAAATTCTAGTATTTTTATAATATTTTGCAACTTTTTATATACTGAATAGAAAATATTGACACATGATTTATTTGAAATAAGAAACAAAATTTATATAGATGTAAAATATAGCAAAAAGGACAAAGTTTATAAGTGTTTCAGACCTAACAGATGAGAATTCTTTACTTATATATCTTTATTCCAGTGTTTTTGTTTTTTATGCTTCATTGCATTTATGTTTTTCTTTATGGATATTTTTAATGTTTGTTGACATATGACTTATACAAAATATTCAAATCTAAACTATAAAACTTGATGGATTTGTATTTCATATCCATGTTAACACAATTGAGTGAGATACAAAACATCTCTCTTGTATTTTTTTATAATTTTTAAAATTGCAGACATATTAAAATAAATTATTGCATAGTGATAAAAATGTTTTCAACTCTTAATGATTTAAATGAAGTATTGATTATTTCAAAAAAGTATCTAAAGTTTATACTCAAGATTAATTTTTTATATTACACTTTCATTTAATTTTAATCTGATTTTAACCATTAGCAGTCATTTACTAATTTTTTATTATGTGTTTCCTTTAGAGTTCTAGAAATATGGGAAGCCCTTTTAAAAAAGTTCTTTTCACTGAAAATATTCACTGTTAAATTTTAGATATACCAATTCTAAGGTCTTCGTTATGAATATTTATTCATACATACATAAGTTACTCATTTAAGATAGAAATGTTTGTGCTTATTGATTAGAAAATTATAAATATTTGTGCTTTTTTGTGTAGAGTATATTAGAAATTATTTTAGTTGCTACAGAATGCCGTATCATCTTGTTAGCTTTTATACAAGAGGATCTTTCTAAAAATCGTATCTAATCTAATTTTTATTACTTTTAAACTTTTAAAAACTTTTATTGTTACCTTATTGCTCACAGAAAAAAGTCCATTCTCGGCATTGCATCCAAGATAACTTTTGTTCTGGCCCTCAAACTAGGCGTTTTGTTGTTTTGAATCTCAGACTAACAAATGCACCTAACTTTCTAACTAAAATAATTTTTTTTTTCAGTTTTTAGCATATCCTGTTTTCTACGTTACATATGTTTACATTGTATTTGCTTTTTCTTTGGCCAAAGGCTCTCTCTCTTCTCTGTCCCTTAATGTAAGAAGCAAAGCATTAAATTATATGTGAAGCCATCTTTACTTAGACAACTCAGTTTGCCACTTTAGTCTGCGCCCCCATGTCATACACTACCTGTCCAATATTAGGTTACAATAATTTATTTACCTGATGGTTATTACTAAGAGAGTATCAGATAATGAAGAGAAAGTGTGGCATTATTTTCATTGGCATGTCTAGATGTTGGAATCCAGTGTGCTGGTTGAATAAAACAACAAATGAATACTTCCCTGGGTGTTAATGAATTAGGCTGATGTCCTTCCAGAGTTATGTTGGGCAGAATTTTCTTCATGGAATGTGCGTTTCCTTCTTGATTTTCCATGTAATTTTGAATAAAATGTGTATCTAACCATGAAATTGTTTGTGACAAAAAAATCTCTCATCTAAAGTGGGTCATGATAAAACTCAGGATTTTAAGGATGAAAGAAGCAGATCAAAACGGCAGCATTTCTTGCATAGAGTTCACTTCTGAACTTGTTTTCTAAGTATCTGAATTAATACAAAATGTCTAGAATGATAGGAGATTAGGTTCTCTGCATTAGCTAATCCTTTGTGAAGTAAAAGCATGCCCAACTGTCCTTTAGTTCAAATCAAAGACCTCAGACATTTGGTGAAAGGCAGGAAAAGGAAAGCTGCTTTGATATGCTAATGATTCAATGTGTTATTCATGAAGTGTCACTCACCCAGGACTGCTGGTATCAACTGGAGTCAAGACAACAGTTATTACATTGTTTTATTTAATTTCCATACTTTACTTGAAAAGTGAATGTGAATGAAGAGAATGTTAATCTTTGTTTTTGAAAAACAAAACATAGCAAATCTTCGGGGAAACAATAGATCTTTTTTTTTTTTTTTACTTAGACCTATTTCACGTTTCTCAAGGATCTATCATTGTTGGTAGAACTGTGTGTTTCCATTCCTAGCATGACCCATTGCTTCCACACTCTAGCCAGTTTTACTGAATGAATGTGTTTGATGCTACACTGTAGACCGATTTCTACTAATAATAGCTATAATTCGTTGAATGCCTTCTGTATTAGGTGTTTTGTACACATTACCTCTAATAAGAAGAATTACTAGAAAACTGAGACTCAGAATATACAATTTTCCATCATCACAAACATATGTGGAGAAGGGGTTTAAACACGTTTACCTTGTTCCAGTGACCATGACCTTTCACCATGTGGGTTAACAGAGGATCCTGCAAGGTAGCGTGACAGAATTCCTGCAGTGCCACCGTCTCTGCAGCAGGCAGACTATGGTGAAAGGCATTCTGGTCCTTCCAGTTTGGGCACGTAAAGGAGCACAGTTTTTGTTTATATGACATTGACCAAAGCAATTCCCCTGTTTACCACAAACTCGGAAGAGTGCTGGAGAGTTCAATTTTCCCATTAGCCTGGAAAAACAGAGCTGTAAATATTTGTTAAATAGTATTGATGACTGCTGCACTAAATTATGTCTCAAATGTACTTCGAAATCTTGTCCTATTGGTAGCATACATAATTTTATAGCCCCACACACACACACACACACACATATGCATGCACACACAAACACACATATATATGTATCTTATAAACTTCACAGAAATAAAACATGTCATAAGAAATAGTATGTGAAAGAAAATCTATGTGTGATATACATTCCCAACACTTTCGAGTAGCGGTCTTTGAATACTGTTCCATTTTTCCTATTTTATCCCCCGTCTCCTTTTGCCCTTTTTTAAAAGTGAAAATTATTTCTTATTCTATGTCCTACATTCCAAATAATGCTGACAATATGCTGCCACATTAACTGCCCTACGGTTCTGTTATTCATTTCACTCCTATGCACATAACCTTCGAAAGTTTCTCATGTACAGTATGATCGGTTTGAGGACTAAAAGCAGGCCTGTGCTTAATACTTCCTAATTTTGGTCAGTGTGGCACTGGCACTCATGTATATGGTTGGTTACCATGGTTTCTGAAATCCTGTCCCCCTGTGGTTGGCCAGTGAGAGAGGCTCATGTGCAATTTGCAAGGCAGATGTGAAGAAGATTCTTGAATGACCTTGGTAATCACACAGGGTGGTCTCCATTCACTGCTCCATAAACTCCTCTCACTTTCAAGACAGATTTGACAAAACCTCCCCAGGTTCTATCGTGCTGTCCTGGTGTCTGCCAGATGGAACCGCAAGCTCAGATTCTCCTGTACTTTCTGGCTTTCTTACCTGCATTGGTCTCTGAGTCTAGAATGCTTAGTGACTGTTTCTCTGATAACTCTATGATATATCCCTTTGCAAATTTCTCTCACAGCTCCTCCCACATTCCTGTGGATCCTTTATCAGGCACATGTGATATGTGTTTTCCAGACTGACTGCAATTTGGCATAACAGCCACACCTCTTCAGCCTAGCATGCATGGTCTTCCACACTCAGGCATGACTGTAGTCTATACTTTTTTCTTATACCTCTCCTTAAACAGGTTACACTCAAAATGGAGTATTTAATGTACAAAAACCATATCTTCCCGTACCCGACATCACAGTTCTGCTCATTGGTTCTTCCCAATGATTCTCCTCACTTCCACTTCTATGTATGGCATTCTTACTAATTTTTCATGAGCTATTTTAAATGCTATCTCATTCTTGATATTTCCATAATCACTTCATATAGAGGTAATGACTCTCTTTAGATATTCACAAGGCATCCCACATACCTTCTTTATGTATGCATTACCACATTAATCTGGTCCTTAAAATAATCATATGCATACTTAGTAAGAATAAAAATGGGAACCGGGATTTAATATTTCTTGTTTTAATTAGTTTGCATTTCTGGTTTTGTTGATGTTGGGCTGAGATTTTGGTAGTTGTTATAGTGATTTAGAGTTCTAAAAAGGAGAAACATTTTTGAGATAATAAAATAATTTTTACGCTTGTCACTTGTATAATTTATCCCTAAGCGAGAAATATATTGTGGTGTCAGAAACAGCAATTAGATGTAAAAAAGAAGGAATCGAACATTAAACACATTCAAGGTTTTCACAAGATTTGATGTAAATTTCCATCTTGGAGTACATCGAGTCCTCTCTCTCTTTGAATGGAAGAGTCACTTTACAGATCTTAGTTTAGTAGTCTCTCAGTATTATCTGATATGTGATCAATCTTTCTCAAAAGACTCTTTTCGTTACTTCAAAATCAAGTCGTGGGTCAGTTATTTTCAGTCTTTGCTAGAATCTGTATTAGGCCTTCGAATTTCAATTCTCAGTTTTTTCATCTTACTCTTTCCCTCATATGCTCATTATTTTAATGGTCATTTATCTACACCCAGATGATGTTAGGCTGTGCCTTGCCTCTGCTCTTCCAACATATATAATTTGATGACTCAAATCTCATGAATGTCATGCATACACTTGAAATTTAAAAAATCCGCATTGAACCCTAGACGTGGTCTTACTCTAGCATTATTTTATTAAGAAGCATCAAAATACATAGTTGTAAAAATCCAGTAATACCAAGGAATTTGCCTTGGTAATTTTTTTTAACTCTCACTATCCACTCTCCACCACCAACAGCTAATATAAGGCAAAATTTATAAGATTTTGGAAGTAACTATCTCTCGAAACTGTCCATTTTCCTCTACCGATAGCAGAAACAAGACTGGTTTCTCCTGGAATGCCGCAATAGTTTGAAATGTGTCCCCCCACCCCCAACCCGTATCTAGCCTTACCTCCTTTCAATGCATTCTTTAACAAATGAGATCTTATGAAAATGCACATTTAACCAGGGCTAAAGTCTGTAGATGACTTTTTAATTTTATTAAGGGAAAATCTGAATCAGTACCATGACCTTCAAGTTTCTTTATGGGTTTCGCTTTCCATAATTTACCTGGTCAGCTTCACGTGTCTCCTCTTCCTTTAGTGCACTCCAGGATCATGGTTTGAAAACATCGCCTTGTTTATTTCCTCATTTAGGCATCGATGTTTACTATGTTTTGAACTTCTACAGATCTTCAATACCACCTTTATCTGAGTTCTGAGTTTCTAAGATGGGCACATTGACTGTTATTAGATTTATGATCACTTGTTTTGGTGCTATTGTTTGTTTTAAATTTCAGATTCCAATTGTTTATTAATGGCTTATAAGAGTACAATTGAATTCTTTATATTGACATTTTATTCTCTGACCTAATTAAACTCATTTATGTGTCCCAGGAATTTGTTGTTTTGTAGATTTTTTGGCATTTTCTATATAGGCAATTGTGTCATTTTCAAATAAGGATAGTTTTATTTGTTTTATTTATTCCTTTCCAATCTATAGTCAATTTATTTATTCATGGTTTACTGTGCCAGCCATTATGATGTCACATGAGAGTAGTGTAATAGGACATTTTGTCTTATCCCATACACTTAACATTAAGTATAATGTTACTTGTAGATATTTTGCTGGTACACTGTCAGATTGAGGAAGTTTTCTTCTATTACTATTTTCTGAGAGTTTTTAGCATAAGTGAGTATTGCATTTTGTATAAAGTTTAACAGATAATCAAGTATCAAGTGTGGTCTTTGAGACTAAAACAGGGCAAAATATATTTTGAGGATGATTGAGGACATTCAAATATTTACTGGGCATTGAATAATGTTCGGAAATTATTTTTAAATTGTTAAGTGTGGTTTTGACAATGTTATTTTCTGGTGATTTATGCTTATATGGTTTATGATGAATATTCTTATGATCGATAGATGATTCAGAGAAAATTACAGCAAAATATTAAAAAGTGGGTTATCAAATTAATGTGTATACGGGTGTTTGTCACATTTTTATTTTTACTTTTGTAAATACGTGGTGAGTTTCATTAGAAAACATAACCAAATATGTATTCTTGCCAGATTATTATAACTGCACCCCAACCATCTTGGGCATACTTACTTTGTTAGTAATGTCCTAGCACGCTAGTAGGGCATTCTTAAGGAGTTAGCTCTATTTATGGTGTTTGGAATACTGCACATTACATCACTCAGTTCTTTATGAATACAGGCCCAAGCCAATTCTAGGGAAATCTTTGCTGAGGAATATTTGCACTTTTAAACATAAACAGTAAATTCTAAACATAAGTTACTCTTACTTTTTAGGTTTTGTGACATATATGTGTGTGTTCGTCTGTGTGTATGTGTGTACACATGTCATGAATATATATGTGTAATTCTATTTAACCTGTTTATGTGTAAAACTGGAATAATAAAAGATACTGTTGGAGGCGAGGTCAAACCATGGGGGTTGAAATTACAAGCCAGGAAATAAGAACTGAGACTTGATAAAAAGAGACCAAAGACAAGGAAAGCAGTTCAGTCATGATTATGTGGATCCAGAAGCAATCGTCAGGAAATGAGCATCTATCACATCAAGAATTATTTCTATCACAAAGTATGTTTGAACAGCATCAAAAAAGGGGCTTACCATTTGTCTCAGAGATTGTTATAGGGTTAAAAACTTCTAGGCAGAAGAGACTGTATTTATACGACACATATGCCTCTTTGCAAAACCTGTATTTATTGTGTAGCTCCTTTCATTCTGCAGTGTTTCACAAATTGATTTACAAACTCTGTGGACTGCAATCATTTTCATTTTTGGAATGCATCATCCGTTATGCATACGTATACTGCATTTTATGAAATTCAGAATATGGCATGGTAATCCCCAAATATCACTTTGAGTCTGAAACACTATTTTATGGCTCCACGAAAACAACATGACAAATTGCTTACTCTGGTTTCTGTGACAAATCTGTCTTTTCAGTAAGTGGAGCTCTAATTGAAATGTACACTTCAATTCGTAGGCAGCCGAAGACAAAAAATATCAACTAGGGTCTCATGAATGGGTGATGCATTAGTTAGCATGAAATTTATGGGATCGTTGCTGTGTACAGAAAATCTATTTCGGTGTTATATGGGGAAAATAAACATGCAGCCTCTGTCCTTGATGGTCACACAAATTAATTTACAGAGACAAAACATATTCACATCCAGATTTCAGTACTTTCTTTTAAGTAGCATCCCAGCACATGAGCACAGGTGCAAGCCCAATTCACAAGTGCTGAGTTAGTGTAGCGAGAACAGAATAATTACAGCAGTACTAACTTCATTCCTGAAGGAAGTAATTTTGAACCAGGTTTTTATCGGTCGAAAGGTTAAAATCTCCTAACACTTACTGGCAGATTTATTAATATACACATAAGTACACTTATCAGTACATTTATTATAATAACAGTAAGAAATTAGTACAATTTCAGTATTTTCCATTTGTTTTCTTATTTGATCATCCACCCATCCACCCACCCACCCATCTACCCACCCATCCATCCGTCCATCCATCCATCCATCCATCCATCCATCCATCCATCCATCCATCCATCCGTCCATCCATCCATCCTAACACTCAGCCATACATTCAACCACCATTTATTGAACACTTTTATATGTCAGAAAAACTGAAAGATGTTAGTGACAAATTAGGGAAAAAAACACAATCTATGTCTTCAAGAAATGATTACTATTACTAAGGTAGTATGTTTTTTACTACCTGAAAATACTCACAAATTTAAACAAATAATATATATTTTAAAAATTAATAGCTAAAGTCTGTCAATTCCTGTTTGTACTTATGAACGTAGATGCAGGCTTAACTGTACCCTACACCCCCACCAAAACTCAAATGTTTAAGTCCTCACCCAGTGTGACTGGTGTCCTCGTAAGAAGAAGGGATTAGGACACAGACAGCACATGGAAAATGTGAGGACATAGTGAGGAGGAAGTGATCTGCAAGCCACGCAGAGAGGCCTCAGAAGAAACCAAACCTACTGACACCTTGAACTTGGACTTCAGGCCTCCAGAATTGTGAGAAAATAACTTCCTATTGTTTAAGCCACTGAGCCTGCGGTGTTTTGTTTTGGCAGCCCTAGAAAGCCTGTGTAGTAATTACATCAATAGGCAAGTAAAGTGCAATATGACCACTTTTTCCTTATCCCTATGCATTAGATTGTTTTTTCAACAGTTAACAAAAGTGTAGAATGACCAAATTTTTAAAATTGCATTTCAGAAAAGTGTCTTAGTAACAATACCCTTTCCGTATCATAAAAACATTAGTAGAAATATTCTTCAATAAATTACGGAAGACAAGGATTTATAGGATAGCATAGGGTACACAGTCAATATTATTTAATGTAATGCTGGAGGGTGTGCTACAGTATTGGGGGGATCACTTCATTAACTGTATAAATGTTAAACTTTTTTTAAATTTAAGAAATAAAGAAATTTTTAAAAAAGGGAAAAAAACTATGGAGGAAATTTTAGCATAGTGTATTAAATTTTCAAAATGATTTTCGCTATAAAACCAGAGGTATATTGTTCCAGAAACAATTTGTCCTCAAGATACAGTAAATCACTAAATCACATTTTAAAATGTAGGGAAAGGAAGAAAAAAAGCCCAGAACCAGGTAAGAAATGGGAGAAATAAGGGATACAGACTGTGAGAAGAAATCACTGTAAATATCCAAAGAAAAGATAGTTTTTATCCACATATATGATTACTATTTCTAAAATAACTTTAAGAAATAGATAAGGACAACAACAAAAAATAAATTTATCTCTAAATATTTTATTTTCTAAATGCATTTTTATTATTTTCCTATGTATAAGCATACGTTTATCTTAAAATCATATCTCCTTTTCTTTACAATTTTCTGACAATATACAAAATTTCTTGTTTCTACATAAATGCAAATATTATTTCAAATACTATGGAAATATTGCTATATCTGCCATCAAATTTATGAAAGTCAGTATATTGTTTTATAATATGCTCATGAACAAAATTCATTTATATAATATAATCATACTTATAAGAGCACTTATATGAGCTTACACATTATAGTTAATACACAAAGCATTTCTTCCTGGGTTAAACAGTAATTATATTTTCTACATCACAATTTAAAATGCAAAATTTAAGATAAGATTTTGTACTTATGAACTGCTTTCATCATCAAGAAATTGTATATAAATAATACTAGAAGTGATCATTGATTTCAAAGTTAGAAAAGTTGACAGCAGTATATATAGCAATATACTCAAGTAAAACAATACTAGATACAATTAGCTTCTCTGAAAGAAAATCCTCCCCTCCCCGCCAAAATAAGTTCTTATGTTCCAAGAACACAGTCCTCCAAAAAAACAAGGTAATTTATGATTTATTGATATTTTATTCTTTTGGAAAAATGATTTCTTTGAAAACTGATTTTCTATCTATTATTGAAACACTTATTAATAGAAACAATACTGTGTCCAAGAGGTGTTTTCTTGTTAAATATATCTTTAAAATTTTAGTAATAAGACTGAATAATGTTAAATTCATACTCGGAAATTATCATATTAAAATAATAAAAGAATGGAAATATAATTTTTAAGTTTATTAAAATCATTCAATAGGAGAAA
>NW_011888900.1:2402350-2412634 GCF_000151845.1 Pteropus vampyrus
CCAATGCATAAATTACTCTACTGTTTTGGAGAAATTAGCTAAAGATACAATTAAGCTAAATGACAGCTTTAAAATACTTCTGAATTGTCTACGGCCATGCTACCCTGAACAAGCCCGATCCCTTCTGATCTCAGAAGCTAAGGAGGGTCGGGCCTGGTTAGTACTTGGATGGGAGACCACCTAGGAAGACCAGGTGCTGTAGGCATTTAAAAAATAAAAAAATAGGGGATTGTAAACTGACAAGGTTCTTATAATCTGTGAGGTCAACCAAGGTTGTCTTGCCAATAAAAAATAAATAAATAAATAAAATACTCTGAGTTTCAACAAAGTGTCTTAATTTTGAGTGTTTAAAAATGGTTCTTTTAGACGCTTGAGAGGCCTTTATCTACATAATTTTACATGTAAGTATATAACATTTGCAGTGCTTCAAAACTCTTATTATTCTATTTTTCTATTTTCAATGTTAGGTGTTTGGTGAAAATTGTGCAACTGCAGGAAGTGAGTGTTAGAATTGTAAAAAACAAAAATGCATCTTGGCATATATCCAGTACGTATATTTGTGGTCTGACTAAACAGAGATCAAATTTTAAATTTATTAATTAGGAACACTATATATTTTGAATAGTATCAACCATAAAACTCATTGTATTTTTACTTATGAATTTAATATCACTTAATCCATAAAAATGGCCAAACTCTGTGAAACGTGTGTGATACAGGGCAGAACACCTTAGAGCAAGCCAGCACATTCAGGCTCAAAGATGATCTTTGGGCCATTAACGCTCTGCCAGGAGCTAATGGTCATTTACCAGGGAGAGGCTAATATAGGTTCCCACATGGCAACAAAAATGAATGACCTTATGTCAGATTATAAAGTAATAAGTGGGGCAAAATGCACATTTTCAAAAGTCAGAAAAACAGAGGTACTACATAAGAAATGGTAAAAATATGTGATAGGAGAAAACTTAGGGAGATGATCTGAGTTGAGCTTCAAGTAATTTCTAAAGTTTTTAAAAGTTGTGTTGTTAGTTTCTTAGCTTTTGCATATTATAACAGTGAAAGGTGTTGACAGGTACAGACACTTTTCCTATTATTTTTTTCTTTTACAGTCATGCATAGTCTTCATGTAAAAATAATGTCAGAGTGTATTTGCGATGATATATTTTAACATGTAATTTTGATTTGAATTTAAGAATGTAAAAAGTATAACATTCACTGCTTCTGAACACAAGTATTGTCTTTGTATTCAGGATTGGTGATTCATCTGTATTGCATCAAAAAAGCCATGCCAGCTGGTCAGAGCCTGAGTCATTTCTGAATCTCTCACTGTTCGACCTCTATTAGCTAAAGGATTTGTGTCTACTGTAGACAGATTTGTGTCTACTGTCTACTGCAAAATATTAATTCAAATATCTACATTTACATACATTACCAGTAAAAATAAAATTGGAAACAATATCCATTTTTAAACTTGTTTAAATAGTAATGTCTAAATTTAAATGAAGGATTTCCTCAGTTCATATAGCTTTTTTTTCCACTTCAGATATTATATATGTTTTTAAAATCAGTGATAATCGGCATAACAGGTATCGATTGCTTTCTTTTATGGAAGACACTGAGGTATGTGGGGAGTAGAAATGGAAATCTTAGAGTTGCATGTTTGAGTTCCTGGTTTTTCTTAAAGTGAATGGTAACTGGCTAGTGAGATGCAACAAATTCCCTGAGAAAGCCTGTAAAACATAATGCTTGAACTCTGAGATGGATTCAAATGGAATTAAACTTAGTCAAGATAAAAGATGTTCATTTTGTTTTAAGTTTTCAGCTGATTCTAATGTACACATTTGGCAAAGTACCAACATATTTTATAAAGCCTTGTACTTTATAAACACAATCTGTATTTATACTTCATTATAACTTAAATTAGTTCTTAGCTTGTGAATAAAGGTATATGATGAATTAAATGTGAACTTAATCAAATAGTCACACTCCCATTCGCAATGAATAATCCATGTATTTCTTTTGAGGAATTCTACTTTTTTTTTTTATCAGTTATTCATAATTATTTCTCATCTTTCTGGATAGATCATAATATAGAGGGAGTAAACTAATAAGAGACATACTAAGTAACAGATTTAAATATGTACGAAGAAAGCCTACGCTGCTGTAAACACTTGGTTTATACATCCACAAATGCGCATATAAAATATTTATCACATACATATATGCACAAACATATACTCCCTATTCCTAAATTAATTTTATTTATATATTCCAACTTTCAAAATAGAAACATATTTCATTTTCAAAATGTTAGCTTGTATCGAGGTAAAATTAATCTCTTTTTAAGAGAAGTACTTTCGACGAGAGACAAGTTATAGTCACTCATATAACAAGAGCAATTTCATCTCAGATGTAACTCAGTAAGTCCAAAAGCTTTTCTAGGCCATAAAAATTACTAGTTTCCTCAACTTCCTGACAGGCCTATAATGAATAGAAATTAAAGGACCACTGAATGAATGTGAAGGATAATAGAAAATGTTAGGTGACTATAGAGGAAATTAAAGAGAAATAGACCTGAAGAGAAATAAAAAATTAAGGAAGAAGAGTGAGTAATTAGAGAGAAGGCAAGTATCAAGAATTGTGCCAAGGACAGGGAGATGGAAGATAAATTTAGACGAAAATTGCTTAGCATGTCCTCTCAATGCTGAGGAAAAAACTCATCACTAATATGAATTTTGTGACTGACTTTCCCTGTTAAAAACTAAATGAGTTGTGTTCCCTCTATGTCATCTTATCTCCTTTATGACATTTAAATTTAGAAATATATTACATATTACCATGAAAATTCAGCTAAAGTAAAAACTGTTTATATTATAAACATTTTTAATATGTTTAATTCTTTGGGCACTGGATGTCAGTCTTTGTATGTGCCAAGTTGTTTGCCATTTGCTTGTCTATATAACAATGTGACAATAAGGCAAACTGAGCCCCTGGGCTTTCTGAGTGCTTTGTCTTCATAGCTAGACATGGAGAAATGAGCTCTATCATTGTTTGTAGATAGAATTGAAGAGATAATGATCCACATAATATACTCACCATTTTGGAGTAAGCAAAGAGATAGTATACATTATAATTTTCCAAAGTACTTTTCTAGAAGTTATCCTTGAAGAGTAAATCAAAGGAATTCTTAAATCTCTTCTATGAGGTATTTTCACAAAGACATAATAGCACAAGCCTACAAATGGGATTTTCAATCATGACAGGAAGGAAACATTGCCTTAATTTATCCCACAGACAAAATAGATGAGAGCTGAGTTTTCCTTCAAATAATTTTCAAGAACCTGGGGCTTGAGTGCTTCATCAATTTGAAAGAGTGAAGAGACATTTTAAGAACCAATTTGCAACATCAATAACTGGGGTTGGCTATAAATACTTGAAGCATATCATACAGAAGAATGATGTAAGTGTTTCTCTCCAGAAGTTTCCAGTTCATTGTATTCAAGGCTTCAAATATATTCTTCACCTATAACAGGCAGGTTCTCCTGAGACATGTACTTTTTAAAAGTATGAAACAGGCATTTCCCAGTTATTCCAAAACCAGGTAAACTTCTACCGTAAACTCATAAATCTATCAACTAAATTTATTTTGACTGTCAAACACAAGTCACATGAACGGGGGGGAAATCAAAGCTATGCTTATCATTAAATCTTAAACCAAAAGCCATACTCAAATTATGTTACTTTTTTCCCTTGAAAATGAGATGATAAAATGAAGTATAGCATTTCTCATAAATCATAAATCAGTAGCGATGACACAGTTTATTTTAGAAACAGATGAGGCTTTTTTCTTATTAATTTTTGCCAATAATCTTAATCATGAATTTCAATTTGAAAAATATTATATAATCCATGTTTTATTTGAGCATCTCATAGCATAAAAATCACCATCCTTTGACCTCGAATTCATTCAAGTTTGTGTTCTATCACCAGGAAGTGACCAAGGGCAAATATACTAAATGTACTAAATACTTTCTTAAATATTTTAGTCATCTCCATTATGCAGATAATTAATCTAAAGATAAGAAAAGAATATGGAGAAAAGCCAAAGACAGTTGAAATCCCAGCTTTCTGTCCTCAAGGTTCACAGTTGATTAACTAACTCAAACATATTACATAGTTCTCTTCTCTGATTAGGAACATTACAATTAGATATATGTTTTAATTTCTTATTAACCTATATAAAACTCAGTTATATAGCTCTTAAACTCATATAAACACATTTATAATGATAGATGAATAAGTTATATCTTTTTGAAGTCTAAGACCACGTGTTTTTTATTTGTAACTATACAACATTAGCATAGTATCTAAATATATATTGTCAATTTTTGGCTAGCATTTTTTATTCTAGTATTTATCCAACTTACATACACTTTGTAATACTGAAAACTTTAATATTTTAATCAATACTCCAAATTATCATTTACTTATAAAATATGAAAGCCATCTGCCATCTAGGCCACTAGTTAGCAAACCTAATTAGTAGCAGAATTACTTGTTTAAAATAAAAATTTACATTCTGTATATAAATATTTTCTCAAATAAATATTTAATAATTAAAAGAAGATAACATTTGTCTACTGTAAATTCTATATTTGAAAGCCATGAGATTATTACAAATGTACTATTTGAAATGAGGAATTGTGAATGACATGATTTATATCATAATCAATTTATTTCTTTGTTTTCTTTGTTAAGAAATATCACAATGTAAGAATTTATACATGTAAATATTTAAAAATAAAAAAATATATGATAATAGCTTCCCTGAAGTCTCATACAAATTTCATTAAATATTGATGCAAAAGCTTGAAAGAAATAATATGATTCACTTGTGTGTGTGTGTTTGTTTAAAATACTGTATTACCATCAAAATCTAACAACTCACTATTTTCTTGTTTAATGCTCATTTTAAGGTAGTGGCTAAATACATTAGTAAGCCAATTTGAATTTTCAATACTTAGAGTATTTCTTAAAATCTTAGAGGATGTTAAAAAATGCCTATTAAAATATAGCAGGTACTTTAGTGACTAAATTTGCCATTCCAACTTTAAAAAAATGTCTATTCATTGTGTTATAATAAATCCAGACAGCACAGTGAATCTCTAACGACCTACTTAATATCTTCAATGACGCACTGAACATCGTCAAAGGCACCTCAAAATTAAAATAAAAGTAGAAAAGCTATCTATTTAAAATACCATCCGAGAGTGATAAAACTTTGAGCCTAACATAATCCTCTCAACACATTTGAGTTTTGAATTTTGAGTGTAGGGCTTTGTAATACTGAGCTTGTAAATGTTATTTTCATGTTGTATGGATATTTGAACTAAGTTTAAAATGCTCTACATGCCCATTCATCAGACTCTGGAAAAAACCAATGCACTTTGTGTGTACATTTTTTATGGTTCGTTGATGTTATGACGTGTTTAAATACGCCATTCTTTTTTATAATTGAATAAAATTCCATTATATGACTATACCATGTTTTGTTTATCTATTTATCAGTTAAAAGACAATAAGTTTTCAATTTGTCTGGGTATAAACCACAGAGTTGAATTACTGGATCATATGGTAGTTGTATTTAACCACCGAATGTCTCCGCACCTCACCAACATTTGCCAGCAAGGTTTCAAAAAAACTGGAACACTTCTACACTGTTGGCAGGAATGTAAAATAGTACAGCTGTTAAGAAAAAATATGAAAAAATAATTTTTCAAAAAATTAAAAACAGAACTACCAATTATCCAGCAATCTCACATTTGGGTATATACCCAAAAGATATGAAATCAAGATTTTGAAGATATCTACATTCTCATACTTATCACATTATTCACAATAAGCAAGATGTGCAAACAACCCAAATGTCCATCAGCAGATGACTGGATTTAAAAAATGTGGAATATACATACAATGGAATACTATTATTTCTTTAAAAAGAAAGAAATCCTCCCATCTGTGACAACATGGACGAACCTGAAAGCATTCTACTAAGTGAAATAAGTCAGTCATAGAGGATTATTACTGCATGATTTCACTTAGAAGAGGTATCAGACAGTCAAACTTACAGAAGCAGAAAATGGAATGGCCAAGGGCCGGATCTTGTTGGGTCTTTAGATTTTACTGTAAGGAAAGAACCTATTAATGAGATTTGAATAAATCATAATTGAAATAATGAATAAAAATGTCATGCTATCATTTCCTTAAAAGAGATTTTAAGAGGCAATTGCTACAAACTGTTCAAAGATAATGATGGCTTGGATTAGGGTTGTCACGGGGGAAACAGAGCAAAGACACGGGAACTGGGCAGATTTCTGCAGTGTAGTCAACCCCTTGCAAAAAGTTTGTATCTGAAGAGATAAGAGTCAAGAATGTCTTCGGAGTTTGGGCAGCTGCCTGAGTGCTGCGGACAGCTCGAGATAAAAAACTCTAGGGAGGAACACACTAAAATGTGTGGAAAGGAGTCGATTTTAGGAGTCGGAGTTTCAGAGGCTCAGAATATACCCACACAGAGGTGGTCAGCTGGGTATCATACATACAGAGAACACTATAATTTGGGGATTGGTTCTAGGGTGGTGGTTTTTTGGTAGTTGTGGCATGACGGATGGCTAACGTATCGAAGAAGATGAACGCAGACAACAGATGTAACTCAGTATCAAATTTCTCTAATGATTGGGGAAAGACAGAATGAAAAAGTACGGACAATTGGTGCCTCACAATATTAATTTCTCAGATCACCACAAATCCAACAGAAACGCTTTCCAATACAAAATTTCAAAAAAGAAAAGAAAAGAAAAAGAAAAACTTCAAAGTAAAGTAAAACAAAACAAAAGAAAATAAAACCAAATCAGACCAAATCCTGACATGAGTTTTGATTTTAGAGAAAGAAACAGATACTGCCTATGTGTATGGGACAGTTTAGCTCAGAGGAAGCAGTTTTAGTACGAGAGTTATTGGTTTCTATACTTCATTAGTCACACAGGTGGTCTATGCTGCTTTCATTCTTCAGTTAGCTTTGTCTCATAAATCTGTGCATTATAGGTTTATTTTCAATAAGCAATAAACGATATATCCTGCTTAAACAAATATTCTTAGGTAAGAACTTCCGCAGATATCTTGCTGCTATAAAGTCCATTGAGATGTTTACAAGGAGATTTTGTTGAGCTCAGCATTACCTCCTGCATGCCCAGGATAGAGAGAACCAGTCACAGACCTGTTGCTAACTTTTTTCTTCCTGGAGTCATCAGCATGCAAACGATATCTAAAGCAATGGCATTGGATGGACTCATACAGTAATGTTTCCTACCTGAGCGGGGTTTCGCAAGGTAAGTGGAATGGAAAGGAAACACATATATCGGTGGAGGGGATGTGAAAACAATGTCAAGCAATAAAGAACCTGCTACTGTTTTTTTTTTTGTTTACTTCCTTGCCACTTATTCTGGATATCCGAGACTCTAATTGTGTGAGTCCTGAATAAGACACAAGAAACTTCGAACGATAATTAGACCCTAATTATGTGTGTCTTCGAAAAGAATGATGGAGGCTCAAAGAATAAAGAACAATAAAGTGCATTTTTGTTGTCATTCAGATAGGATGAAAATCTCTTTTTTTCATCAGATAGACCTCTGGAGACCACAAGTCTTCATTTTGGTATTTTTGGTCCGATTTTTATATTTTATGTGTATGCGTGTATATGCGTGTTCTAGTTACAACATGGTAGACTAATTCTTAAGACTTGCTTGCTTCCACTTTCAAATAGAAGTACTCTTCCTGAAATTTCATAAGGTGAAATTCTGCTACCATAAAAATTAGCTCATTTAGATAGAAACAGCCTTGTTAACTGTACCTTCTCTGATAATCTCTGGGTTTGAGATCGTTTATTTTGTTTTTCTCAGTCAGCATGGCTGAATTAGAAGGCAAAATTAAGGTCACATATACCAAGTCCATTTATCTACATAATATATGCAGAGAACATTAGACTTCATAAAGATTACATTTAAATTAATTAAGAAAGTTTTGTTATCTAGAATGAGAACAATACGTATTTTTTTCCAACACTCGGTTAGGCATAATCATATGCAAGAAACGAGAAATTATATTATAATTACCATCTGTTAAATGTGCCTGCCCAAAACCTCATTTTGGTATTTCTCCACATTTGAATTATACATTCCCTGGGTAGAATCAAGACTGATATTTCCCAGGATGTCTTATCACAAGAAAAGGACAAACAGCAGTACCCACTTCCAGAGACTTAAAAGCTGGTGTGAAGACAGACTGTGCTCTGGGCGTTCTTGGCCACATCCATTGTGGAGGTTATGGCTCTTTCTAGCATCTTTGGCAGAGATGCTAGCTGCCCAATATCGGGCCCCTGGCTTTTAGAGTGTCTATGGCTATGCAGTGGATCAAATTATTTGTTAAAAAAAAAAAAGTGCTAAGTTTGGAAAGAAGTAAGTCCTGGCTCTGTATCACGGAGTTTGATTTCCCAAATCTTTCAAAAACTGTCAGCCAACAAATAGCCTATAATAAGACCTTTTCTGTTCAAACTAGATGAAGTAGATTCTATAACTGAAACTTGGCAAATTCATAATAGTCACATCCGTTCAATGCTGAGCAATTGGCAAAAACACTTAGCCATATGTGGCAAAGGTAATTGTCTTTGTTTTTGCCTGTGAGTGAGCTGTCATGCATCCTTGTCCTCTGTATGTATGAGCAGGATGGCCCTTTCTTAACATTTCTCTCTGAGTTTGTTCATATTCACTTTTTTTGACATTTAATATTATTTTATATTGGTTTCAGGTGTACAGCACAATGGTTAGGCATTTGTGAAATTTATGAAGTGATCTCCCATAAATATACTTCCCACCTGGCACCATACATAGTTATTACAATATTATTGACTCTATTCCCTCTGCTGTACTTTACATCCCCGTCACTGTTTTGGAACTACCAATTTGTACTTCTTAATCCCTTCACCTTTGTCACCCATCCCTTCGACCAAATGCCAGATCTTCATTCACTACAATACCTAAGAGTTGCCTCTTATCTGCTCTGTAAAATGCTCACCGTGGAATATTTAACTTGCGGAGGTGGTTCCCCCATTCGCACAGTGTCGCACCTCACCTCACAGATTCACTTGTTCTCTGCACAATTAGCAGGAGGACTCCATGTTCTAGGCCGACTAACTTTGGGTTACATGTGCACAGTGGCGATAGCAGGGGTATTTTATATTCTATCCCTTGTAGAAGAAAGAGTATGTTTCTGAGTTAGGTGGGGTTACATTTAAGACTAATTTTTCACTGGGAAAAAATATTTATATCATAATTCTTCATCCATACCAGTATTTAGCATGATGCCTCCTCAGCTTAATGTTTTATTTTCACGGAGAAAAGGAAGTAAGTAAAGAGCCCGGACCAAGGAGAAGGCTGCAGGGCAGAGTGTGTGATCACCAGGACTGAGCGCATGAGAAAACTCCAGTAGCATCCCGGAGGTGCATTATAATATCATCTTTTAAAATATTTTATATTGAGATATAATTGATATCTAACAGTATGTGTTTCAGATACACAACATGGCGACTTGATAATCTCTATATTGAAATGTTATCACCACACAACATTAGTTAGAATCTCTGTCACATCACAGAATTATCATTTCATTTCTCTGGGGGGACAATTAAAATCTAGTCTCTTAGAACTTTGACGTTTATAACACAGCATCATTATCTATAATTACATTATCTATAATCAGGATTTATTTTTCTACTAGTTCCAAGTTTAAACTTTTAAACACCATCTCCCCAATTACTCTAACCCCCAACCTCTAGTAACAACTATTTTTCTCTTTTTATATGAGTTTGGCTTTTTTAGATTCCCTGTATAGGCAACATCATGCAGTAATTGTCCTTCTCTGTCTGACTTTTCTCACTTAGCATCATAACCTCAAGGTCCATCTATGTTGTTGCAAATGGCAGGTTTTCCTTCTTCTCAGAGCTGAATAATATTTCATTGTGTGTATATGTCACAACTTCTTTATCCATCTAATAACATCTTGAAAAATTCAAGAACTATTAAATAAGAGTAAAGATTTGAGTCGAGATCAGTAAAAAACAAGTGATGTAGAAGTAAGCGACAGCAACTTGGAGGAATCCCCGACCAGCTATGTGGGCGCCATATCCCACGAAAATGTGAGATGGTGGCCCAGTTTTCTTTTGTACATATAAAG
>NW_011888900.1:2412684-2417784 GCF_000151845.1 Pteropus vampyrus
TTGATATCTAACAGTATGTGTTTCAGATACACAACATGGCGACTTGATAATCTCTATATTGAAATGTTATCACCACACAACATTAGTTAGAATCTCTGTCACATCACAGAATTATCATTTCATTTCTCTGGGGGGACAATTAAAATCTAGTCTCTTAGAACTTTGACGTTTATAACACAGCATCATTATCTATAATTACATTATCTATAATCAGGATTTATTTTTCTACTAGTTCCAAGTTTAAACTTTTAAACACCATCTCCCCAATTACTCTAACCCCCAACCTCTAGTAACAACTATTTTTCTCTTTTTATATGAGTTTGGCTTTTTTAGATTCCCTGTATAGGCAACATCATGCAGTAATTGTCCTTCTCTGTCTGACTTTTCTCACTTAGCATCATAACCTCAAGGTCCATCTATGTTGTTGCAAATGGCAGGTTTTCCTTCTTCTCAGAGCTGAATAATATTTCATTGTGTGTATATGTCACAACTTCTTTATCCATCTAATAACATCTTGAAAAATTCAAGAACTATTAAATAAGAGTAAAGATTTGAGTCGAGATCAGTAAAAAACAAGTGATGTAGAAGTAAGCGACAGCAACTTGGAGGAATCCCCGACCAGCTATGTGGGCGCCATATCCCACGAAAATGTGAGATGGTGGCCCAGTTTTCTTTTGTACATATAAAGTGCGCCAGGAGGAGCTGAGAGAGGGCACAGATCCGCAGCTGGCTGGACTATGTGTGTGTTTGTTACATTTTCCATGCCTTCTCATTTCTTGGACCACATAAACAGATCAAGAAGTTGAGTTTTCTTGACACCTTGGTCAAAAATCAACTGGCCACAAATGTCTATCTTTATTTCTGAACTTCATGCATAGATCAACATAATTGCCTTAAAGTAATCTTTCATTTGCTCTATCGAAAAGGCTAATAACCTCATTAGAAATCAGTCAAATTATATATTATGGAGATTTCAGAGTTACGGGGTAATTCATTATGCCTCTTATGTGACTGATAAGAAAGGAACATGATCCTGAAACTATAATTCAACATTACAGAAGTCTGCAAAATATTAGAGCTGGGAAATTATTGTTTGTGGAGAGGAAAACTACAAAATTAGTTGTGTTTTTTTACATCAACTCAAAAGATCACACAAAGGTAACAGATAAGTAAACAAGCATATTACAAAAAAAAAGTGACACAATTGATTGTCAATTCTTTACTCTATCTGAAAGAGCATTCTGCCTTTGATGTAAATTATTAGACTCTTTCCCTAGCATAAGCCTGGTTGCTCCTTGGGGTTTAAAATCAGTTATAAATGACTTAGCAAATAGAGAGAAAGCACTGTCTATTAAAAAGTGATAAAAGGTCAGGCTAAATATCCCCTAGGAAAGGTTTGGAGCTGAGAAGACCCAGAGAGCTAAAATTTATGCCTGGTTCATGACGATTTTTTGGTCCCATCTGAAGAATTAAAACACACTCAACAGATTGATCGCTCTATGAAATACTTTTGAAACCACCACACTTCAAGAGAAGAAAAAAAGAACAAGATAAACAAACCAAAAAACACCCCAAAGGTAAGTGAAGACCGGTTATGAACAGCAATGGCTGTAGTTATTGACATCCCAGTACAAGTTTGGTCTGAGTTCGAGATTGTTTTACTTCTGTTTTCTTCTTGAAACTGCTAATAATTGATGCAAAATACATGCACTGTGAAGATGCAAGTGTGTGGATGATATACTCCACTAATTCCCCCTCTTCCAATGCAGGGGCATCCAACGATGCATTTGAACCGAAACAGACGAAATAACGATGCTTTTCCTGAAGCTCCAGCACCTACCAAATCAATGCCTGTTCTCCAAACCTTAAGTTTATTATTAAAAAAAAAAGTTGCTGTCCGCATTGGGGTTAGCACCCCTTATTTACACTTGTGATGCAGGGTCTACGAGATTCTTATTTTTATCTTCTTCATGCATTTGTCAAGCATGCCTACCAACAGCTAACCAAAGGTGACAGTGGAGATGATGAGAAGCTGACACGCTCACATCAGAAAAGAAAGTGGTGAAAAGAGAAGAAAATCAATTGCGTTGTGGAAGAGGAGTATTAGAAAAGAGCACTTTTCAAAAATCTTAACTCATTATTCGCCCTAAAATGAAGAAATACATTTTAATAGTTAAGGTGCAAAAGAAAATAGTCATTAAGGTTTTCTGAATTCAATGCAACCTGAAGATTTTGACATTGTGTGATAATTTTTCCGAATACACTGTCCAAATCTGATATCTGATAATATGTTCACATCTCTAAAAATGTTTTTTATTTCTTTTGGTGACAGTGTACTCACACAATAGAAAGTCAAATCTGAAGTGAATTCCATTGCCTTAAGGAATACAATTTCTATGGCATGTAATGACATTGTTCCTTTGTGTAGGAGGTGGGAAAAGTGATTATCTTAGACTAATTTTAATGCATGTCGGTTCCATCAACCAGATAATATATGAATTACGGTGTTAGTATCCATAGGAAAAGAAAAAGTAAAAAATGAACAGTCTAATTGTTATAAAACCAAAGGAATTAATTGCCTCTTTGTGACAATGCAGGTGGTACAATACTGCATACAATCAAAGTTTTACTATACAACATTTTATAACAAAACTAAATTCTGTCACATATGGTAGTTCATTGTATTGTGACCTACAACTCTCTATGGCATAGGTAAACCACATTTCCAGATGGCAGACGTAAATATAGACTCCTCATGATTAAAAAAAAAAAGAAGAAGAAGAAGTAAAAAACATGAGGCAATTTTAGTTTTGGCATACTACATAATCATTAAACAGCAAACACAGATGAGAACAAAAAGAAACTTTGGGAAAGTTAATTGATTGCTCTTATTGATTGCTCTTGATTTAATTAATAACACATGTTTATATGGAATATTTTAGGAAATGGAAACATTTGGAATTTTTGGAAACATAGTAGACATAAAAGAGAAAAAAAGTGACTTCTCACCATACAATATAGAATGTACTGTGAGCTGATGCATGAGTCTGTGTTTGTGTGTGTCGTCTGTGCATTATATAGAACTCACTTGAATATATTTATCATAAATTTGGAACTTAATATAGAGTTTTATACTGTTAACGTTTTCTAAATCATATCACCTAGTGTTTAAAAATTTAGTGTAACAGTTAAACACTATATATTTTTGGTAGTAAAACATTGTAATCTCCCAAATAACTCAATAATGTAGGCAAAATTATTATCTTGACTTTACAGATGACAAAACCAGAAAAATAACTTACGCAATGCCACATAGTTAGATGGTGGAAGTCTCTATCCATAGCTAGTTTTCCCAACAACTATACTCAATATATCTCAAGTAAGGTTGCATAACTAAGTGAAGATATACAAATTGCTGAACTAGGCAAAGCGATTGTAAAACTGTGTATTATGTGTAACCAATAAAAAGAAAGTTGAAAAAATATATTTTTAAGAAATTTGAAGGATTTTAACATTTTTTTAGTTTAACCAGCTATTTTTATATTTGCTTTAGAGAGAAAAAAAAAACTACTTACTACTTATTGCTTTATCATATACTATATGTGTAGATATTTTAAAGCCTTTTAGGAGTTACTCATAAACTAGATTTCTATTTTTTTCTGTTATGTTTGCTGTAGGCATTTCATCTTAATATATCCTTTAAATATAAATTTTATTTTGGTATCTTCTTCACATAAAAATAATGAATTTTTTATTTGGAAAAATTACCAATTATCCTTTAAGACCTTGCAAGTATCATCTCAATTGTTTACTAGTTTTTAATATTCATGGTTAAAATTATTTACACCAAGAATATTTAGTTCTGAAGCAAAAGCTAATTTTTATATACATTTTCTAAATAACCAACCAATTACTTTAACATAATCAACTGAACAGCAATTTTTATCTAATAACTTCTACTACTAAATTGATATGTTTTCAAATATAAAAAGAATTTTTTGAGCTATCATGTTCTATTTGTCTGCTATTTACTTAATCTGACAGAAATAGGCCTTGATATATTTTACTATATTACTGGATAAAAGGCACTTGCTCTTTTTTTCTTCCCGTTTTTTCGACTATTTACATGCCAAAATTTCGAATATAGAACATGTTCATTTCAGCCAACTGCCTTTACTATGTGTACATATACATGTTGTGAGGTAGTTAGGGAGCCATGAGCACTGGGAGTAAAAGCCCAGCTCTGAACCATAGAAATGACAACACCGATAGCCCAACCCAAGAGCCCTGCCCTCCCATGTCCTCCCAGAGAAAAACTCATTTTCAAATGACAATACACCTACTTTCTGAAGTACAAGGAAATAAATGGCCACAGAATAGCAATCGCGTGCACAGAAAGGAGTCCTCTGACCTTTTCACCTGAGCCTCATCGTACCATCATGATATCATGCGCATGCCCGGAAGTTCAGGAATCTAATTATAACAGACTGAATTCTGGGAAAGAACATGCGCAGTTCACAATAGTTTATATAACAGCCAACTTTCAATCAAATGACCTCACATATCAATCAGCTAGCACCAATCTTGTAACCCATCACAGCCCAAATGTAAGACAGACCTCCCCATCTCTGCAAGGCTACACAGCCCTCTCTGGTGTAGCCCATTTCTCTCTTGAAACACTTTAATAAATCTTACTTTTCCTAATATTCGCTGATCTGTAATTCTTTACTGCATTGGTCACTGGGGCCAAGAGGGACTTAGACCTCCCCCAATGGTGACAGCGTGAGAAAAAGAAAATAATACAAAAATGCACAAAAGTGAAAAAAAAATGCTTACTGTTCTATCAATAAGCTGATTGCCAAGAAAAAACTGTATCTCAGGATTTGTGTTCAATATCAAACAGTCTAATGTATTTGTTGTATTTGGAATTGCAGAATGAGACAGAAGAGAATAAGAAAAACAGTTTGAATACCATATGAAAATTATTCCAATTGAATGAAAACTGGAACTCACAGATACAAGAAGCTTAATAAAAGCCAATCAGAATGATTCACTCTTTCATGTAGAAAAATTAAATTGTTGTTTCTGGTTCCACGCAAA